>NC_138502.1:54765412-54877982 GCF_964252035.2 Podarcis erhardii | reverse complement strand
GGCCCCCAGGTGAGCCCGGGAGAGAGAGGGGCCCCTGGGGGGATCTGCACTCTGCACACCCTCAGAGGCTGGAGAGGCTGGCAGGGACGGGGCCCCCAGGTGAGCCCGGGAGAGAGAGGGGCCCCTGGGGAATTTGCACTCTGCACGCCCTCAGAGGCCGGAGACGCTGGCAGGGACGGGGGCCCCCAGGTGAGCCCGGGAGAGAGAGGGGCCCCTGGGGGAATTTGCACTCTGCACGCCCTCAGAGGCCGGAGAGGCTGGCAGGGACGGGGGCCCCAGGTGAGCCCGTGAGAGAGTGGGGCCCCTGGGGGGATCTGCACTCTGCACACCCTCAGAGGCTGTAGAGGCTGGCAGGGACGGGGCCCCCAGGTGAGCCCAGGAGAGAGAGAGGGGGGCCCCTGGGGGGATCTGCACTCTGCACACCCTCAGAGGCCGGAGAGGCTGGCAGGGACGGGGCCCCCAGGTGAGCCCAGGAGAGAGAGGGGCCCCTGGGGGGGATCTGCACTCTGCACACCCTCAGAGGCCGGAGAGGCTGGCAGGGACGGGTCCCTCAGGTGAGCCCGGGAGAGAGAGAGGGGCCCCTGGGGGGATCTGCACTCTGCACGCCCTCAGAGGCCGGAGAGGCTGGCAGGGACGGGGCCCCCAGGTGAGCCCAGGAGAGAGAGAGGGGGGCCCCTGGGGGGATCTGCACTCTGCACACCCTCAGAGGCCGGAGAGGCTGGCAGGGACGGGGCCCCCAGGTGAGCCCAGGAGAGAGAGGGGCCCCTGGGGGGGATCTGCACTCTGCACACCCTCAGAGGCCGGAGAGGCTGGCAGGGACGGGTCCCTCAGGTGAGCCCGGGAGAGAGAGAGGGGCCCCTGGGGGGATCTGCACTCTGCACGCCCTCAGAGGCCGGAGAGGCTGGCAGGGACGGGGCCCCCAGGTGAGTCTGGGAAAGAGAGGGGCCCCTGGGGGATCTGCACTCTGCACACCCTCAGAGGCCGGAGAGGCTGGCAGGGACGGGTCCCTCAGGTGAGCCCGGGAGAGAGAGAGGGGCCCCTGGGGGGATCTGCACTCTGCACGCCCTCAGAGGCCGGAGAGGCTGGCAGGGACGGGGCCCCCAGGTGAGTCTGGGAAAGAGAGGGGCCCCTGGGGGATCTGCACTCTGCACGCCCTCAGAGGCCAGAGAGGCTGGCAGGGGCAGGGACCCAAGGTTAGTCTGGGAAAGAGAGGGGCCCCTGGGGGGATCTGCACTCTGCACACCCTCAGAGGCCGGAGAGGCTGGCAGGGACGGGGCCCTCAGGTGAGCCCGGGAGAGAGAGAGAGGGGCCCCTGGGGGGATCTGCACTCTGCACGCCCTCAGAGGCCGGAGAGGCTGGCAGGGACGGGGGCCCCCATGTGAGCCCTGGAGAGAGAGTGGCCCCTGGGGAATTTGCACTCTGCACGCCCTCAGAGGCCTGAGAGGCTGGCAGGGACGTGGCCCCCAGGTGAGTCCAGGAGAGAGAGAGAGGGGCCCCTGGGGGGATCTGCACTCTGCACGCCCTCAGAGGCCGGAGAGGCTGGCAGGGACGGGGGCCCCCATGTGAGCCCTGGAGAGAGAGTGGCCCCTGGGGAATTTGCACTCTGCACACCCTCAGAGGCCGGAGAGGCTGGCAGGGACGGGGCCCTCAGGTGAGCCCGGGAGAGAGAGAGAGGGGCCCCTGGGGGGATCTGCACTCTGCACGCCCTCAGAGGCCAGAGAGGCTGGCAGGGACGGGGGCCCCCATGTGAGCCCTGGGAGAGAGAGGGGCCCTGGGGGGATCTGCACTCTGTACACCCTCAGAGGCTGGAGTGGCTGGCAGGGACGGGGGCCCCCATGTGAGCCCTGGAGAGAGAGGGGCCCCTGGGGGGATCTGCACTCTGCACACCCTCAGAGGCCGGAGAGGCTGGCAGGGACGGGGCCCCCAGGGGAGCCCGGGAGAGAGAGGGCCCCCTGGGGGGATCTGCACTCTGCACGCCCTCAGAGGCCGGAGAGGCTGGCAGAGCAGGGCCCCCAGGTGAGCCCGGGAGAGAGAGGGGCCATTGGGGGGATCTGCACTCTGCACGCCCTCAGAGGCTGGAGAGGCTGGCAGGGACGGGGCCCCCAGGTGAGCCCGGGAGGGAGAGGGGCCCCTGGGGGATTTGCACTCTGCACGCCCTCAGAGGCCGGAGAGGCTGGCAGGGACGGGGCCCCCAGGTGAGCCCGGGAGAGAGAGAGAGGGGCCCCTGGGGGGATCTGCACTCTGCACGCGCTCAGAGGCCGGAGAGGCTGGCAGGGACGGGGCCCCCAGGTGAGCCCAGGAGAGAGAGAGAGGGGACCCTGGGGGATTTGCAGTCTGCACGCCCTCAGAGGCCGTAGAGGCTGGCAGGGACGGGGCCCCAGGTGAGCCCGGGAGAGATAGGGGCCCCTGGGGGGATCTGCACTCTGCACACCCTCAGAGGCCGGAGAGGCTGGCAGGGACGGGGCCCCCAGGTCAGTCTGGGAAAGAGAGGGGCCCCTGGGGGGATCTGCACTCTGCACGCCCACAGAGGCCGGAGAGGCTGGCAGGGACGGGGCCCCAGGTGAGCCCGGGAGGGAGAGGGGCCCCTGGGCGGATCTGCACTCTGCACACCCTCAGAGGCCGGAGAGGCTGGCAGGGACGGGGCCCCCAGGTGAGCCCAGGAGAGAGAGGGGCCCCTGGGGGGATCTGCACTCTGCACACCCTCAGAGGCCGGAGAGGCTGGCAGGGACGGGGCCCCCAGGTCAGTCTGGGAAAGAGAGGGGCCCCTGGGGGGATCTGCACTCTGCACGCCCTCAGAGGCCAGAGAGGCTGGCAGGGACGTGGCCCCCAGGTGAGTCCAGGAGAGAGAGAGAGGGGCCCCTGGGGGGATCTGCACTCTGCACGCCCTCAGAGGCCGGAGAGGCTGGCAGGGACGGGGGCCCCTATGTGAGCCCTGGAGAGAGAGGGGCCCCTGGGGGGATCTGCACTCTGTACACCCTCAGGGGCTGGAGTGGCTGGCAGGGACGGGGGCCCCCATGTGAGCCCTGGAGAGAGAGGGGCCCCTGGGGGGATCTGCACTCTGCACACCCTCAGAGGCCGGAGAGGCTGGCAGGGACGGGGCCCTCAGGTGAGCCCGGGAGAGAGAGAGAGGGGCCCCTGGGGGGATCTGCACTCTGCACGCCCTCAGAGGCCAGAGAGGCTGGCAGGGACGTGGCCCCCAGGTGAGTCCAGGAGAGAGAGAGAGGGGCCCCTGGGGGGATCTGCACTCTGCACGCCCTCAGAGGCCGGAGAGGCTGGCAGGGACGGGGGCCCCCATGTGAGCCCGGGAGAGAGAGGGGCCCCTGGGGGGATCTGCACTCTGCACACCCTCAGAGGCTGGAGAGGCTGGCAGGGACGGGGCCCCCAGGTGAGCCCGGGAGAGAGAGGGGCCCCTGGGGAATTTGCACTCTGCACACCCTCAGAGGCCAGAGAGGCTGGCAGGGACGGGGCCCCAGGTGAGCCCGGGAGAGAGAGAGGGGGGCCCCTGGGGGGATCTGCACTCTGCACACCCTCAGAGGCCGGAGAGGCCGGCAGGGACGGGGCCCCCAGGTGAGCCCAGGAGAGATAGGGGCCCCTGGGGGGATCTGCACTCTGCACGCCCTCAGAGGCCGGAGAGGCTGGCAGGGACGGGGGCCCCAGGTGAGCCCGGGAGAGAGTGGGGCCCCTGGGGGGATCTGCACTCTGCACACCCTCAGAGGCCGGAGAGGCTGGCAGGGACGGGGCCCCCAGGTGAGCCCAGGAGAGAGAGAGGGGGGCCCCTGGGGGGATCTGCACTCTGCACACCCTCAGAGGCTGGAGAGGCTGGCATGGACGGGGCCCTCAGGTGAGCCCGGGAGAGAGAGAGAGGGGCCCCTGGGGGGATCTGCACTCTGCACACCCTCAGAGGCCGGATAGGCTGGCAGGGACGGGGCCCTCAGGTGAGCCCGGGAGAGAGAGAGAGGGGCCCCTGGGGGGATCTGCACTCTGCACGCCCTCAGAGGCCGGAGAGGCTGGCAGGGACGGGGGCCCCAGGTGAGCCCTAGAGAGAGAGGGGCCCCTGGGGGGATCTGCACTCTGCACACCCTCAGAGGCCGGAGAGGCTGGCAGGGACGGGGCCCCCAGGTGAGCCCAGGAGAGAGAGGGGCCCCTGGGGGGATCTGCACTCTGCACACCCTCAGAGGCCGGAGAGGCTGGCAGGAACGGGGCCCCCAGGTCAGTCTGGGAAAGAGAGGGGCCCCTGGGGGGATCTGCACTCTGCACGCCCTCAGAGGCCGGAGAGGCTGGCAGGGACGGGGCCCCCAGGTGAGTCTGGGAAAGAGAGGGGCCCCTGGGGGATCTGCACTCTGCACACCCTCAGAGGCCGGAGAGGCTGGCAGGGACGGGGCCCCCAGGTCAGTCTGGGAAAGAGAGGGGCCCCTGGGGGAATCTGCACTCTGCACGCCCTCAGAGGCCAGAGAGGCTGGCAGGGGCAGGGACCCAAGGTTAGTCTGGGAAAGAGAGGGGCCCCTGGGGGGATCTGCACTCTGCACACCCTCAGAGGCCGGAGAGGCTGGCAGAGACGGGGGTCCCCATGTGAGCCCTGGAGAGAGAGTGGCCCCTGGGGAATTTGCACTCTGCACACCCTCAGAGGCCGGAGAGGCTGGCAGGGACGGGGCCCCCAGGTGAGTCCAGGAGAGAGAGAGAGGGGCCCCTGGGGGGATCTGCACTCTGCACGCCCTCAGAGGCCGGAGAGGCTGGCAGGGACGGGGCCCCAGGTGAGCCCGGGAGAGAGAGAGAGGGGCCCCTGGGGGGATCTGCACTCTGCACGCCCTCAGAGGCCGGACAGGCTGGCAGGGACGGGGCCCTCAGGTGAGCCCGGGAGAGAGAGGGGCCCCTGGGGGGATCTGCACTCTGCACACCCTCAGAGGCTGGAGAGGCTGGCAGGGACGGGGCCCCCAGGTGAGCCCGGGAGAGAGAGGGGCCCCTGGGGAATTTGCACTCTGCACGCCCTCAGAGGCCGGAGAGGCTGGCAGGAACGGGGCCCCCAGGTGAGCCCGGGAGAGAGTGGGGCCCCTGGGGGGATCTGCACTCTGCACGCCCTCAGAGGCCGGAGAGGCTGGCAGGGACGGGGCCCCCAGGTGAGCCCGGGAGAGAGAGGGGCCCCTGGGAGATTTGAGCTCTGCACGCCCTCAGAGGCCGGAGAGGCTGGCAGGGACGGGGCCCCCAGGTGAGCCCGGGAGAGAGAGGGGCCCCTGGGGAATTTGCACTCTGCACGCCCTCAGAGGCCAGAGAGGCTGGCAGGGACGGGGCCCCCAGGTGAGCCCGGGAGAGAGAGGGGCCCCTGGGGGGATCTGCACTCTGCACGCCCTCAGAGGCCGGAGAGGCTGGCAGGGACGGGGCCCCCAGGTGAGCCCGGGAGAGAGAGGGGCCCCTGGGGAATTTGCACTCTGCACTCTGCACGCCCTCAGAGGCCAGAGAGGCTGGCAGGGAAGGGGCCCCCAGGTGAGCCCGGGAGAGAGAGGGGCCCCTGGGGGGATCTGCACTCTGCACACCCTCAGAGGCCGGAGAGGCTGGCAGGGACGGGGCCCCCAGGTGAGCCCGGGAGAGAGAGGGGCCCCTGGGGGATTTGCGCTCTGCACGCCCTCAGAGGCCGGAGAGGCTGGCAGGGACGGGGCCCCCAGGTGAGCCCGGGAGAGAGAGGGGCCCCTGGGGGATTTGCGCTCTGCACGCCCTCAGAGGCCGGAGAGGCTGGCAGGGACGGGGCCCCCAGGTGAGCCCGGGAGAGAGAGAGGGGGGCCCCTGGGGGATCTGCACTCTGCACACCCTCAGAGGCCGGAGAGGCTGTCAGGGACGGGGCCCCCAGGTGAGCCCGGGAGAGAGAGAGAGGGGCCCCTGGGGGATCTGCACTCTGCACACCCTCAGAGGCCGGAGAGGCTGGCAGGGACGGGGCCCCCAGGTGAGCCCGGGAGAGAGAGAGAGGGGCCCCTGGGGGATCTGCACTCTGCACACCCTCAGAGGCCGGAGAGGCTGTCAGGGACGGGGCCCCCAGGTGAGCCCAGGAGAGAGAGGGGCCTCTGGGGGGTGGATCCTGCACTCTGCACGCCCTCATAGGCCAGAGAGGCTGGCAGGGACGGGGCCCTCAGGTGAATCAGGATAGAGAGGGGCCCCTGGGGGGATCTGCACTCTGCACGCCCTCAGAGGCCGGAGAGGCTGGCAGGGACGGGGCCCCCAGGTGAGCCCGGGAGACAGAGGGGCCCCTGGGGGGATCTGCACTCTGCACGCCCGCAGAGGCCGGAGAGGCTGGCAGGGAAGGGGCCCCCAGGTGAGCCCGGGAGAGAGAGGGGCCCCTGGGGGGATCTGCACTCTGCACGCCCGCAGAGGCCGGAGAGGCTGGCAGGGAAGGGGCCCCCAGGTGAGCCCGGGAGAGAGAGGGGCCCCTGGGGGGATCTGCACTCTGCACGCCCTCAGAGGCCGGAGAGGCTGACAGGGACGGGGCCCCCAGGTGAGCCCGGGAGAGAGAGGGGCCCCTGGGGGATTTGCGCTCTGCACGCCCTCAGAGGCCGGAGCGGCTGGCAGGGACGGGGCCCCCAGGTGAGCCCGGGAGAGAGAGAGGGGGGCCCCTGGGGGATCTGCACTCTGCACACCCTCAGAGGCCGGAGAGGCTGTCAGGGACGGGGCCCCCAGGTGAGCCCGGGAGAGAGAGAGAGGGGCCCCTGGGGTGTGGATCCTGCACTCTGCACGCCCTCATAGGCCAGAGAGGCTGGCAGGGACGGGGCCCCCAGGTGAGCCCAGGAGAGAGAGGGGCCCCTGGGGGGATTTGCACTCTGCACACCCTCAGAGGACAGAGAGGCTGGCAGGGACGTGGCCCCCAGGTGAGCCCAGGAGAGAGAGGGGCCCCTGGGGGGATTTGCACTCTGCACGCCCTCAGAGGCCAGAGAGGCTGGCAGGGACGGGGCCCCCAGGTGAGTCTGGGAAAGAGAGAGAGGGGCCCCTGGGGGGATCTGCACTCTGCACGCCCTCAGAGGCCAGAGAGGCTGGCAGGGACGGGGCCCCCAGGTGAGCCCGGGAGAGAGAGGGGCCCCTGGGGAATTTGCACTCTGCACGCCCTCAGAGGCCGGAGAGGCTGGCAGGGACGGGGCCCCCAGGTGAGCCCGGGAGAGAGGGGCCCCTGGGGAATTTGCACTCTGCACACCCTCAGAGGCCGGAGAGGCTGGCAGGGACGGGGCTCCCAGGTGAGCCCGGGAGAGAGAGAGGGGGGCCCCTGGGGGGATCTGCACTCTGCACACCCTCAGAGGCCGGAGAGGCTGGCAGGGACGGGGCCCCCAGGTGAGTCCAGGAGAGAGAGAGAGAGGGGCCCCTGGGGGGATCTGCACTCTGCACACCCTCAGAGGCCGGAGAGGCTGGCAGGGACGGGGCCCCCAGGTGAGCCCGGGAGAGAGAGAGAGGGGCCCCTGGGGGGATCTGCACTCTGCACGCCCTCAGAGGCCGGAGAGGCTGGCAGGGACGGGGCCCCCAGGTGAGCCCGGGAGAGAGAGAGAGGGGCCCCTGGGGGGATCTGCACTCTGCACGCCCTCAGAGGCCAGAGAGGCTGGCAGGGAAGGGGCCCCCAGGTGAGCCCGGGAGAGAGAGGGGCCCCTGGGGAATTTGCACTCTGCACACCCTCAGAGGCCGGAGAGGCTGGCAGGGAAGGGGCCCCCAGGTGAGCCCGGGAGAGAGAGAGGGGGGCCCCTGGGGGGATCTGCACTCTGCACGCCCTCAGAGGCCAGAGAGGCTGGCAGGGACGGGGCCCCCAGGTGAGCCCGGGAGAGAGAGAGAGGGGCCCCTGGGGGGATCTGCACTCTGCACGCCCTCAGAGGCCAGAGAGGCTGGCAGAGACGGGGCCCACAGGTGAGCCCGGGAGAGAGAGGGGCCCCTGGGGAATTTGCACTCTGCACACCCTCAGAGGCCGGAGAGGCTGGCAGGGAAGGGGCCCCCAGGTGAGCCCGGGAGAGAGAGAGAGGGGCCCCTGGGGGGATCTGCACTCTGCACACCCTCAGAGGCCGGAGAGGCTGGCAGGGAAGGGGCCGCAGGTGAGCCTGGGAGAGAGAGGGGCCCCTGGGGGAATCTGCACTCTGCACGCCCTCAGAGGCCGGAGAGGCTGGCAGGGACGGGGCCCCCATGTGAGCCCGGGAGAGAGAGGGGCCCCTGGGGGATTTGCGCTCTGCACACCCTCAGAGGCCGGAGCGGCTGGCAGGGACGGGGCCCCCAGGTGAGCCCGGGAGAGAGAGGGGCCCCTGGGGGATTTGCGCTCTGCACGCCCTCAGAGGCCGGAGAGGCTGGCAGGGACGGGGCCCCCAGGTGAGCCCGGGAGAGAGAGGGGCCCCTGGGGGATTTGCGCTCTGCACGCCCTCAGAGGCCGGAGAGGCTGGCAGGGACGGGGCCCCCAGGTGAGCCCAGGAGAGAGAGGGGCCCCTGGGGTGTGGATCCTGCACTCTGCACGCCCTCATAGGCCAGAGAGGCTGGCAGGGACGGGGCCCTCAGGTGAATCAGGAGAGAGAGGGGCCCCTGGGGGGATCTGCACTCTGCACGCCCTCAGAGGCTGGAGAGGCTGGCAGGGACGGGGCCCCCAGGTGAGCCCGGGAGAGAGAGGGGCCCCTGGGGGGATCTGCACTCTGCACGCCCTCAGAGGCCGGAGAGGCTGGCAGGGACGGGGCCCCAGGTGAGCCCGGGAGAGAGAGGGGCCCCTGGGGGGATCTGCACTCTGCACGCCCTCAGAGGCCGGAGAGGCTGGCAGGGACGGGGCCCCAGGTGAGCCCGGGAGAGAGAGGGGCTCCTGGGGGGTGGATCCTGCACTCTGCACACCCTCAGAGGCCGGAGAGGCTGGCAGGGACGGGGCCCCCAGGTGAGCCCGGGAGAGAGAGAGGGGGGCCCCTGGGGGATCTGCACTCTGCACGCCCTCAGAGGCCGGAGAGGCTGGCAGGGACGGGGCCCCCAGGTGAGCCCGGGAGAGAGAGAGGGGGGCCCCTGGGGGATCTGCACTCTGCACACCCTCAGAGGCCGGAGAGGCTGTCAGGGACGGGGCCCCCAGGTGAGCCCGGGAGAGAGAGAGAGGGGCCCCTGGGGGGATCTGCACTCTGCACACCCTCAGAGGCCGGAGAGGCTGTCAGGGACGGGGCCCCCAGGTGAGCCCGGGAGAGAGAGAGAGGGGCCCCTGGGGGGATCTGCACTCTGCACACCCTCAGAGGCCGGAGAGGCTGGCAGGGACGGGGCCCCCAGGTGAGCCCGGCAGAGAGAGAGAGGGGCCCCTGGGGTGTGGATCCTGCACTCTGCACGCCCTCATAGGCCAGAGAGGCTGGCAGGGACGGGGCCCCCAGGTCAGTCTGGGAAAGAGAGGGGCCCCTGGGGGGATCTGCACTCTGCACGCCCTCAGAGGCCGGAGAGGCTGGCAGGGACGGGGCCCCCAGGTGAGCCCAGGAGAGAGAGGGGCCCCTGGGGGGATTTGCACTCTGCACACCCTCAGAGGACAGAGAGGCTGGCAGGGACGGGGCCCCCAGGTGAGCCCAGGAGAGAGAGGGGCCCCTGGGGGGATTTGCACTCTGCACACCCTCAGAGGACAGAGAGGCTGGCAGGGACGGGGCCCTCAGGTGAGCCCGGGAGAGAGAGGGGCCCCTGGGGGGATCTGCACTCTGCACGCCCTCAGAGGCCAGAGAGGCTGGCAGGGACGGGGCCCCCAGGTGAGCCCGGGAGAGAGAGGGGCCCCTGGGGAATTTGCACTCTGCACGCCCTCAGAGGCCGGAGAGGCTGGCAGGGACGGGGCCCCCAGGTGAGCCCGGGAGAGAGAGGGGCCCCTGGGGGGATCTGCACTCTGCACGCCCTCAGAGGCCCGAGAGGCTGGCAGGGACGGGGCCCCCAGGTGAGCCCGGGAGAGAGAGAGAGGGGCCCCTGGGGGGATCTGCACTCTGCACGCCCTCAGAGTCCGGAGAGGGTGGCAGGGACGGGGCCCCCAGGTGAGTCTGGGAAAGAGAGGGGCCCCTGGGGGGATCTGCACTCTGCACACCCTCAGAGGCTGGAGAGGCTGGCAGGGACGGGGCCCCCAGGTGAGCCCGGGAGAGAGAGGGGCCCCTGGGGGGATCTGCACTCTGCACGCCCTCAGAGGCCGGAGAGGCTGGCAGGGACGGGGCCCCCAGGTGAGCCCAGGAGAGGGAGGGGCCCCTGGGGGGATCTGCACTCTGCACGCCCTCAGAGGCCAGAGAGGCTGGCAGGGACGGGGCCCCCAGGTGAGCCCGGGAGAGAGAGGGGCCCCTGGGGGGATCTGCACTCTGAACGCCCTCAGAGGCCGGAGAGGGTGGCAGGGACGGGGCCCCCAGGTGAGCCCGGGAGAGAGAGGGGCCCCTGGGAGATTTGCGCTCTGCACGCCCTCAGAGGCCGGAGAGGCTGGCAAGGACGGGGCCCCCAGGTGAGCCCGGGAGAGAGAGGGGCCCCTGGGGGGATCTGCACTTTGCACGCCCTCAGAGGCCAGAGAGGCTGGCAGGGCCGGGGCCCCCAGGTGAGCCCGGGAGAGAGAGGGGGGGGCCCCTGGGGGGATCTGCACTCTGCACACCCTCCGAGGCCGGAGAGGCTGGCAGGGACGGGGCCCCCAGGTGAGCCCGGGAGAGAGAGGGGCCCCTGGGGGGTGGATCCTGCACTCTGCACGCCCTCAGAGGCCAGAGAGGCTGGCAGGGACGGGGCCCCCAGGTGAGGCCGGGAGAGAGAGGGGCCCCTGGGGGGATCTGCACTCTGCACACCCTCAGAGGCCAGAGAGGCTGGCAGGGACGGGGCCCCCAGGTGAGCCCGGGAGAGAGAGGGGCCCCTGGGGGATTTGCGCTCTGCACGCCCTCAGAGGCCGGAGAGGCTGGCAGGGACGGGGCCCTCAGGTGAGCCCGGGAGAGAGTGGGGCCCCTGGGGGGTGGATCCTGCACTCTGCACGCCCTCAGAGGCCAGAGAGGCTGGCAGGGACGGGGCCCCCAGGTGAGGCCGGGAGAGAGAGGGGCCCCTGGGGGGATCTGCACTCTGCACACCCTCAGAGGCCAGAGAGGCTGGCAGGGACGGGGCCCCCAGGTGAGCCCGGGAGAGAGAGGGGCCCCTGGGGGATTTGCGCTCTGCACGCCCTCAGCGGCCGGAGCGGCTGGCAGGGACGGGGCCCTCAGGTGAGCCCGGGAGAGAGAGAGAGGGGCCCCTGGGGGTATCTGCACTCTGTACGCGCTCAGAGGCCAGAGAGGCTGGCAGGGACGGGGCCCTCAGGTGAGCCCGGGAGAGAGAGAGAGGGGCCCCTGGGGGGATCTGCACTTTGCACGCCCTCAGAGGCCAGAGAGGCTGGCAGGGACGGGGCCCCCAGGTGAGCCCGGGAGAGAGAGGGGCCCCTGGGGAATTTGCACTCTGCACGCCCTCAGAGGCCGGAGAGGCTGGCAGGGACGGGGCCCCCAGGTGAGCCCTGGAGAGAGAGGGGCCCCTGGGGGATTTGCACTTTGGACGCCCTCAGAGGCCAGAGAGGCTGGCAGGGACGGGGCTCCCTGGTGAGCCCGGGAGAGAGAGGGGCCCCTGGGGGATTTGCGCTCTGCACGCCCTCAGAGGCCGGAGAGGGTGGCAGGGACGGGGCCCTCAGGTGAGCCCGGGAGAGAGAGAGAGGGGCCCCTGGGGGGATCTGCACTCTGCACGCCCTCAGAGGCCAGAGAGGCTGGCAGGGACGGGGCCCCCAGGTGAGCCCGGGAGAGAGAGGGGCCCCTGGGGGGATCTGCACTCTGCACACCCTCAGAGGCCGGAGAGGCTGGCAGGGATGGGGCCCCCAGGTGAGCCCGGGAGAGAGAGGGGCCCCTGGGGGGATCTGTACTCTGCACACCCTCAGAGGCCGGAGAGGCTGGCAGGGACGGGGCCCCCAGGTCAGTCTGGGAAAGAGAGGGGCCCCTGGGGGCATCTGCACTCTGCACGCCCTCAGAGGCCGGAGAGGCTGCCAGGGCGGGGCCCCCTGGTTAGTCTGGGAAAGAGAGGGGCCCCTGCGGGGATCTGCACTCTGCACGCCCTCAGAGGCCGTAGAGGCTGGCAGGGCCGGGGCCCCCAGGTGAGCCCGGGAGAGAGAGGGGCCCCTAGGGGGATTTGCACTCTGCACACCCTCAGAGGCCAGAGAGGCTGGCAGGGACGGGGCCCCCAGGTGAGCCCGGGAGAGAGAGGGGCCCCTGGGGGGATTTGCACTCTGCACACCCTCAGAGGTCGGAGAGGCTGGCAGGGCCGGGGCCCCCAGGTGAGCCCGGGAGAGAGAGGGGCCCCTGGGGGGTGGATCCTGCACTCTGCACGCCCTCAGAGGCCAGAGAGGCTGGCAGGGACGGGGCCCCCAGGTGAGTCTGGGAAAGAGAGGGGCCCCTGGGGGGATCTGCACTCTGCACACCCTCAGAGGCCGGAGAGGCTGGCAGGGACGGGGCCCCCAGGTGAGCCCGGGAGAGAGAGGGGCCCCTGGGGGGATCTGCACTCTGCACGCCCTCAGAGGCCAGAGAGGCTTGCAGGGACAGGGCCCCAGGTGAGCCCGGGAGAGAGAGGGGCCCCTGGGGGGATTTGCACTCTGCACGCCCTCAGAGGCCGGAGAGGGTGGCAGGGACGGGGCCCCCAGGTGAGGCCGGGAGAGAGAGAGGGGCCCCTGGGGGATTTGCACTCTGCACGCCCTCAGAGGCCGGAGAGGCTGGCAGGGACGGGGCCCCCAGGTGAGCCCAGGAGAGAGAGGGGCCCCTGGGGGGATCTGCACTTTGCACGCCCTCAGAGGCCGGAGAGGCTGGCAGGGACGAGGCCCCCAGGTGAGCCTGGGAGAGAGAGAGAGGGGCCCATGGGGGGATTTGCACTCTGCACGCCCTCAGAGGCCGGAGAGGCTGGCAGGGACGGGGCCCCCAGGTGAGCCTGGGAGAGAGAGAGGGGCCCCTGGGGGATTTGCACTCTGCACGCCCTCAGAGGCCGGAGAGGCTGGCAGGGACGGGGCCCCCAGGTGAGCCCAGGAGAGAGAGGGGCCCCTGGGGGGATCTGCACTCTGCACGCCCTCAGAGGCCAGAGAGGCTGGCAGGGACGGGGCCCCCAGGTGAGCCCGGGAGAGAGAGAGAGGGGCCCATGGGGGGATTTGCACTCTGCACGCCCTCAGAGGCCGGAGAGGCTGGCAGAGACGGGGGTCCCCATGTGAGCCCTGGAGAGAGAGGGGCCCCTGGGGGATTTGCACTCTGCACGCCCTCAGAGGCCGGAGAGGGTGGCAGGGACGGGGGCCCCCATGTGAGCCCTGGAGAGAGAGGGGCCCCTGGGGGATTTGCACTCTGCACACCCTCAGAGGCTGGAGAGGCTGGCAGGGACGGGGCCCCCAGGTGAGCCCGGGAGAGAGAGGGGCCCCTGGGGGATTTGCACTCTGCACGCCCTCAGAGGCCAGAGAGGCTGGCAGAGACGGGGCCCCCAGGTGAGCCATGGAGAGAGAGGGGCCCCTGGGGGGATCTGCACTCTGCACACCCTCAGAGCCCGGAGAGTCTGGCAGGGACGGGGCCCCCAGGTGAGCCCGGGAGAGAGAGGGGCCCCTGGGGGGATTTGCACTCTGCACGCCCTCAGAGGCCGGAGAGGCTGGCAGGGACGAGGCCCCCAGGTGAGCCCGGAAGAGAGAGGGGCCCCTGGGGGGATTTGCACTCTGCACACCCTCAGAGGCCGGAGAGGCTGGCAGGGACGGGGCCCCCAGGTGAGCCCGGGAGAGAGAGGGGCCCCTGGGGGGATCTGCACTCTGCACGCCCTCAGAGGCCAGAGAGGCTGGCAGGGACGGGGCCCCCAGGTGAGCCCGGGAGAGACAGAGAGGGGCCCATGGGGGGATCTGCACTCTGCACGCCCTCAGAGGCCAGAGAGGCTGGCAGGGACGGGGCCCCCAGGTGAGCCCGGGAGAGAGAGAGAGGGGCCCCTGGGGGGATCTGCACTCTGCACGCCCTCAGAGGCTTTGTAGTCTAAGCTCAGGGGGCTCTTTGAGCCGGCATCTCTCTGGGGGGTGAGGGGTTTCTTCCCATTGGTCAGCATCCTTCTTAAATAGTGGTACCCAGAATTGGACACAGTATTCCAGGTGGGGACTGACCAAGGCAGAACAGAGCTCAGTCTTGTAAGCCACTGGGATTAGTAGCAATAAAAGTAATAATAATCACAACAAGAATAGACTTCGTTAACAAATATTTATGCTGCTTAACTGTGTGTGCATTGCAATCACTTGTTCATTGTTGTGCGTAGTAATTTTAAGTGCATTCTTAATTTTACCATCAATGTGCCATACTTTTAAAATGCATCATTTCTTTAAATATAAACACAGAAATAAATGAGGCTCTAAATTCATCGGATGACGACTGTGCCACAAACTGGGAAGCAGGCAGAGGGGCTTCTCGGTGGTGGCGCCTGCCCTGTGGAACGCCCTCCCCGCCTCCTTTCACAATGACTCACCCAGATTGGCGCCTGCCTCGCCTGCCTCGCCCGCCCCTAACCCGATCCCTAACCCTGGTCAGTGCAATAAAATTCACTGGATCCCAGTCACGGCTTGGCTAAGGTCAGTTGCTACTCTTTGGAACAGGGAGCAGAGCTTACACGATACAGAAATTAAACCAACAGACTACGGAAGATGTCTTAAATGAATTTCTCAGTGTATTGATATACAAAGCTTAGGAGAACGAAATGATGAGAAGTGAGCTTATGAATGATAGTTTCCTTTATGCACTTCTGGACATCAGGAACATGGACTATTTTAAGAATCAGATGTCCCCTGAATTCCTTGTTGTCAGGTGCTCCTTTGTGTTCAGCTCAGGCCTCAGCACAATAATGTAGCACTTGGGAAGGAAGATGCAGCCCAGAAGCCCAGCGCTGGAGGCCAACATAGAGAAGATCTGCACGGCCACCATGTACTTGCCCTTGGTGCTCAGGTAGGTGGGCACAAAAGACACCCAAACACTGCAGAAGACCAGCATGCTGAAGGTGATCAGCTTGGCTTCGTTGAAGGAGCCAGGCAGCTTCCTGGCTAGGAAAGCCACCGTGAAGCAGGTGGCAGCCAAGAAGCCCAGGTAGCCGAGGGCAACGTAGAACATGGCCACAGACCCTTCGTTGCATTGCAGGATGATCTCTTCCACCTGGGAGCGCATGTCGGGCTCTGGGAATGGGGGAGAAGAGCCCAGCCAGATGGTGCAGAGGAGAACTTGCCCCCCAGAACAGGAGATGACAATGGAGTTGGCCAGACTCTGGCCCAGCCATCTCCTCACTCTGTTCCCGGGCTTTGTGGCCAGGAAGGCCAGCACCACCGTGATGGTCTTTGCCAAGACAGAAGAAACAGCAACTGAGAAGATGATGCTGAAAGCCGTTTGTCGGAGAAGGCAGGTCTCTTTCCTTGGGCGCCCGATGAAGAGGAAGGAGGACCAAAAGGAAAGCAGGAGGGAGACGAGGAGGATGCAACAAAGAGGAAGGTGCAACAAAGAGGAACAGTTAGGAGTATTTGTGGGTATGTGATGCACTCATGGAATGAATTCAAACGGATCTCTGGAATGCAGCCTTTGAATCCCTCTTCAGGGTCCTTTCTGTCGGGAAATCAAGCCCATATCAGGAGAAACTGGCAACTCTCCAAGGCACCCGGCATGATTCCCTGTTGACCTCCCTGGCTGCATTCCCCAGCAGGCGCAGGCAAGGTCTCGATCGGCGATTCTTCTCAAACGTGAGAAGAACACCCCCCCTCTTTCCTGCCCCCTGGCAGGGGAAAGAGATAGACAGAAACGTATTTACATGCCTTTATTTCTGTCTTTGCAGCGTTACAAAAAACATGACTGCTGTCTTCAAACTATAGCTGTGTAGAGACAAAACACTTCCTGTACTTCCAGGACAGGAATAAACGGAAGAGCTCATATTACACTCTGAGCTAATTCCGGTGCTTCGCACTGTGAGTTGACTGTCCCTCTGTTTCCCACGGACAGTCCCAACATTCCCATCATGTTTACTTTTCAAGCTAGCACTTTGCAGCTGCATTGCATCCATATCGTAACAGTTTCTACCCCCCACTGACCATTGGGGTGACCAGAATATCTTTTTCTTCGTAATTCGTTCAGGACAACTGAGGTTTGCGCCACAGAACTCTGTTTCCTCTTCTCCGTTTACCTGCTTCCCTGCTTAATAAATCTTCAAAGAAAATGGCAATGGAGTCTGAAATGTGATTTCCCAAATTTCAGGATTCTGATAATCTCTCAACCACTAATTAAGATAAATTTAATACGAGTCTCCCAAGATGGCGTCGTTAGAAGAAGCATTGATTTGAGCTCCGTGTTAGTTGTGCGGTTTTTATTAGTTTATATTAGTTTTTACTAGTTTTATCAGCTTTTTTATTACCTTCATCAGCATTTTTATTATTTTTACAAAAAAAGGATCTCTGCAGCTGCTGGGAAACACTTCACTGGCAGGCAGGCTGAGTTAAGCCAAAGACATATTAAGAAAAACTGCTCGGAAAGCCCTATGGGAACTCCCGTTCGTGTGTCGCCGCTCTCTACTCTAATTGTTTTAAGTGATAAGGAAGATTAACAGCTGAAGGAAACCTGCTGTGAACTTCTACTGCAGCCGAGTTCGGAATCCAGACCAAGCTCGAAGCTGCATGACGAGAAACTCCCCTGTTCAAGGTGAGGCCTTTGTGAGTTTCCCTTTCATCTGAGAGTTTCCCTTTCATCTGAGACCGAACTGCGGTGGGCCCTGCGAGAAGCTTTGAAGCAGAATCTTATATTAGTCTTAGTCCTGGTGGGAGTAGGACTTCAAAGGAATGGTCTGTGTTGCTTACTGGTAGTCTCCTTGTAGATCTAAATAGACCTAAATTGCCGGCCTGTGAGGGTGAGGGTGAAGACGCCGACTTTCATATGAACAGGCAGCGAAATATACCCCCATTGCAAGTGCTGGCTGGCTAGAAGGAAATATTTATCACCTGAGTTGACGTTGAAATACTATCCCCCCTCTTCTCGATATCTGAACCATGGGATATGGGAAACGTCTTAGAGATCCCGAGGAGATGGTCCCCGCTCCCTTTCCGAGATCAAAGCAAATAAGGGTCGAACCATGTCACTTTAAAGAAGGGAGTAATCTACTGGATTGTTCCTACATGGTAGAAACGCAGAACCGTTTCAACCCACTGATTGACTGCGCGTCAGCACTTAAAGACGAAGAGCGAATAATTCCACAAACAACAAGCGATGCGGCCAACAGTAAGAGTGTAGTCTCTCCTCAGAAGGAGGAACTGGTCCTTGGCACGGCCAATCATATGACATTTGAACAGTCCCATTTAATAATCAAAACCTTGCACTGTATATTCAAAAGACTAGATGATCTTTCGTCCCAGCTGCACAGCCTCCAACAAAAGCTAGTTACTACTTCCCCAGCGTCAGCCGGTGTTAAGTCCCTTGAAGAGAGGAAGGGGACGAGGAGTTTGTCCTTAAATAACAAGCGTACTGACAAATTTAAATACAACCTTAACCTTCAATTAGGTCATCAATCCTTGATCTTAACACCAAGGAAAGTGAGCCTAACTATACAAAATGGGGACCCAAGATGGAGAACTCTGGGGGGTGCCAAGGATCTCTTAAAGGTGCTTTTAAATATGGAGGCAACACAAATTGACCTCTGTGCAGTCCTCCCCCTTGTCCATCATCATAAATCTCAGAGAGTCCTGCTTGCGTTCCAATCCACAAAAATTCCCACTATCATACTACGCAAGAAAGCATTTTTGTTTCGCTGTGGGATAGTACCAACGAGAGCTTTTATAGACTCTACGCCTAAACCCCTACTGTTGGAGGCAATAACCAAAGAGGGCTCAAAATCTGCTAAACCCGATCCACCAGTGGTCACCGGAGGGGGTGTTCTACTCCAGGAGAAGAGCTATGTAGCCTCCTCTCCCCTAGCAAAGGACAATGACCATCCGGAAAGTGGCCTGACACCACCAGAAGAGATCGAACTCATTGCCTCCTTTGCAGATTTACCAGTGGTGGAACAAAAAGAAATTATTAAAAGACTGGAATCGCTTAAAACCCAACTTATTTCTTTATTTTAAACAATAATCAAAAATTATATAATGCTTTGTATCTTCCCTTTACACGTTCCCTCTCACTTATTTCTTCCCACCCCTTTTTATTTTCTGCCTTTCTTTTCAAAGTCTTCCCTTAATACCTTCCCCCCTCCCTTAAATCCCTCCTTTATAGGCTTATCACCTAAGAAAACAGTTCAACAATATAATACAGAATTATACATAAAAAGTAAATAGAACATTGCAGGACCATCAGCAAGCTGGGGGGGGGGAAGGAAACTCAGTTTCCTTCTCATTGTAGTTTCTTTGACCCCCAGAAGGTCTCGCTGTCTCTTTTCTCAGTTCTTTCTTTAGCTGTCCCTTCTTGCTCGCTTGCTTTCCTCCTTTCCTTCCTACTCCTTTGGGCGTGGGCAGCGTGGCGCTGTCGTTCTCTCGCACTTCTCGCAGACGCTGTCGTTCTCTCGCACTTCTCCTTCGCCGTCCACCCTTTGCCCGCTGTCTTCTCTGTTCCGCTCCATAATCTCAAAAGGTGACAGGCTCTAGGACTGGGGCTGGCCGTGTGGGACGCCGGCGTAAGATTAAGACCTGTGCAAGGACAACAAAAAGGAAATGTCCCTTAGGGACTCGTGCGCCTCCAGGTGCTACTTCCCCAGCCACCACTGGCGGAGGAAGGTGGGGTGCGGGGGGGGTATTGGCCCAAGTGTCATCCCTTGGGGGGAGGGCTGACAAAATCCCCCCGGGCGTAGGGCCACGAGAGTTTGGGTTTCTCGCCCCGCTTTCCTCCGCGTTCTGATCTTTCCTCTCCAGTTCAGCCCACAAGGATTAAGACCTGTGCAAGGACAACAAAAAGGAAATGTCCCTTAGGGACTCACGCGCCTCCAGGTGCTACTTCCCCAGCCACCACTGGCGGAGGAAGGTGGGGTGCGGGGGGGGGGTATTGCCCCGAGTGTCATCCCTTGGGGGGGGCTGACAAAATCCCCCCGGGCGGATCGGTGCAAGTCTCCCAACTCCTCCTCACCTTGGTTCGGGGTGGACACAGCTGCGATGCTGCCGCATCCAGCGCCTGAGCCGCGTGCAGAGTGGCCTCCGTTCTGCCTGCGCCCCGCTGCTGGCTCTTGTACTGGGTTGCCCCGGTGGCACTGGTGGTGCTGGTGGCGGCGCTCTTCTGAAGATCTTGCGAATCCGGGAGATGATGGAAGCCAGGCAACTGGGGGTCTTCGGGGGCCTCTCTTCCTCGCAGTCCTGTGAGAAAAGTAAACAATTCACCTCCAGATTCTGGGAAAATGCCACAATCTTTAATAAATCAATCAATCAATTGGTTGATTAATTAAAACCTGAAGCTCTCAGGGCGGCTTACAGGATAAAAATACAAAATAAAAACACAACATATGTATTAAAAACAAAAACGAAGTCATAAGCCAACCTCCCAATCCACAAGCATGTTGAAAAGGCCATGCATTGTTCAATTAGCCAAAGGCTGGTTCTAGAGCAGAACTTTCCATGTTGGTGACACACTTTGGAGACATGCCTCATTTCGCAACATAGGGATTCAGTTCAACTAGCCCTTTTCCAGCCCTGGGAGGAGCACAAAGGTTCTGCGACACACAGTTTGGAAAGCTCTGTTCTAGAGAAACGTCTTTGCTTGGTACCTAAAGATACATAATGAAGGTGCCAGATGAGCCTCCCTGGAGAGAGCATTCCCCAAGTGGGAGCCACCACAGAAAAGGCCCCTTCTTGTGTTGCTGCCCTCCAGACCGTTTGTGAAGGTGCCACACGAAGAAGGGCCTGTGTGGTGGCAGGCTGTCATAATCCCTCCTTTTCTGTTTGGGGGTGAGGCGTTATATGAAAGGGTTGTAGTCAGTAGGGAACACTCCTCTCCCAAGTTCTCATGTGGCCGGCCTTGGAGAGATCTGAACGAGACACAAAACCAAGAACAAGCGGATGGGGGGGAAGTAGTGCCAACATGGTTTTATTATCGCCAAACCCACTTTGCAATTACTAACTTCATTTGGCAGGAGCCACCTGGAAACGCATTCAAAAGAGTTATCTTACAAAACAAATACCAAACGAAAAGCAACCCAGGAGAATTATCTCCACCCCCATCGTTCTGCCCGGACACTGAGATCCAGCGCTGAGGGCCTTCTGGCGGTTCCCCACTGCGATAAGCCAAGTTACAGGGAACCAGGCAGAGGGCCTTCTCGGTAGTGGCACCCGCCCAGTGGAATGCCCTCCCGCCAGATGTCAAAGAAATAAACAACTATCTGACTTTTAGAAGACATCTGAAGACAGCCCTGTTCAGGGAAGCTTTTCATATGTCATGAATGAATGTTTCGTCTGACCTCAATTACGCTTGCCTCCAGGTGTTCTCCAGGTGGGGGGCACGCCAAATCAAGGTCCTCCCTGTCCTCTTTGTCCTCCCCGTCCTCCTCTGGGGGGCTCCCTGATTCTTCTTGTGGCTCTTCCTCTTCAGAGGCTGACTGCTGCTAGAGACAGGACCCCAGAGGTGGTGGTGGGGAGAGGGGAGAAAGAGAGCAGCCCAAAATGAGAGAGGAACCCACATTGAGTCGCTAGCCAGGGAAGCCCTACAGCCCTGGCGCCATGGGGGGGGGGGCTGGTCCATCAGGACGAGTGGGGCAGCAAGCATACCCTTAGCAGCCCCCTGCCTGCCTGCCTGCCCCCTTGCTCCTGACCAGTCCAGAAGGTGGCCTGACCAGCCGGCCGGCCGGCTTCCTCCTCCTCCTCCTCCCCGGCCTCAGGGTTGCCCAGCTCAGCAGGGCTTCCCTCCTGCTCTGTCGGCTACGTACCTCATTGAGGGAGTCCCAAAGGGAATCCAGGGAGGACAGGGAGGAAACACTGGAAAATGGTGACATACTTGGAACCTGCAAGGAAAGATGCAAAAAACAAGCAATTAAAAAACCAAACCAAACATTAAAACTCAAGGCACCCCTAACTGAAACAACAGTTTCATCCTGCGGTTGATATGCCCCCCTCCCCTTCTGCCTATCACCGCTTAGGCCACGGCCACCTACCCAGTCGGGACTGAGGAGATCCAGCCGTCTTGCGGTCTCCTCCTCGCCTTTTCCTTCATCCTCCTTTTCATGGGAAATGTCCTCCTCGATGGCTGACTGCTGGCAGAGACCCAGTGGTGGTGGCAGGGAGAAAGGAGAAAGAGAGCAGCCCAAAATGAGACAGGAACCCACACTAAGTCGCTAGCCAGGGAAGCCCTACAGCTCTGGCGCCATGGGGGGCTGGTCCATCAGGACAAGTGGGGCAGCAAGCATACCCTTAGCAGCCCCCTGCCTGCCTGCCTGCCCCCTTGCTCACGACCAGTCCAGAAGGTGGCCTGACCAGCCGGCGGGCCGGCTTCCTCCTCCTCCTCCTCCTCCCCGGCCTCAGGGTTGCCCAGCTCAGCAGGGCTTCCCTCCTGCTCTGTCTGCTACGTACCTCATTGAGGGAGTCCCAAAGGGAATCCAGGGAGGACAGGGAGGAAACACTGGAAAAGGGTGACATACTTGGAACCTGCAAGGAAAGATGCAAAAAACGAGCAATTAAAAAACCAAACCAAACATTAAAACTCAAGGCACCCCTAACTGAAATAACAGTTTCATCCTGCGGTTGATATGCCCCCCTCCCCTTCTGCCTATCACCGCTTAGGCCACGGCCACCTACCCAGTCTGGACTGAGGAGATCCAGCCGTCTTGCGGACTCCTCCTCGCCTTTTCCTTCATTGTCCTTTTCATGGAAAATGTCCTCCTCGATGGCTGACTGCTGGCAGAGACCCAGTGGTGGTGGCAGGGAGAAAGGAGAAAGAGAGCAGCCCAAAATGTTTATTGCTTTTAAACATTACAAAGAAGAAGAAAAAGAAGAGAAGAAAAAAAAACCAATACAATACAATACAATATATAAACAATACACAACACAACACTAACACAATAAACTAAACATAACCAAACAAAAACATTTTAAAACACACTTCTTACCATACCAATATCTTAACTTTCATTCCCTTGTTTCATCGACCTCCTCACACCTCCCTTTTTGTATTCCACTTCTGTTAATTATTTCAGCAAATCCTTTCCATCTTCCTCTATTTCTGTCATATAATTGTCTTAACATATTTTAACCTTATTTTCCCTTTAATACTCTAATAATCTATCTATACTTAATTCCTTATAACATTTCTACTAAAGCCGTATAACTTCATTCCAACATTTTTCAAACACTCATTAATTTTACATTATTTCTATAAATAGTCTTTAAACTTTTTCCAATCTTCTTCCACCGTCTCTTCTCCCTGGTCTCGGATTCTGCCAGTCCATTCCGCCAATTCCATATAGTCCACCAACCTGGTGATCTTCTGTCCGATGCTCTTAACTCTTTTCCAAGTCCCTTCTGCGGGTCTTCTTCGTACTTATACAAGAACTTTACTTTGTCTTCTACTGATCTTATTTTTGTTTTCCTTCCTTTGAGGCTGAAGAGTAGGTCTTGGGGAAACTCCCACCTAAAGATAATTTTATTCCATCTCGACAGGGTAACCAAATCTCCATAGTTAAACCTCAGATCCAAAAGGTATTTCAGGACGTCTTTCAAAATTTCCACTCTTGACTGTTGTTCTTCTAAGTTCTTCTGGTAAAGTCTGAAAACCCTCACAATTTTAGTCTCTTCTTGGCCCAAGTCCAGGTCCCAAAAATCAGCAGATTCCTGTGTAAGAAAGTCCATCAAAACTTCCCTCTCCAGTTCAGGCAGGGCTCTGATCCTCAAAGTCTGTTTTCCTTTAGATTCAATCATAACAGGCATCAACTTATGATCATCAAATTGCATGTATGAGGCTGGGACTCTTTCTCTCTCCAATTGTGTTACTTTAGGTTCAACGGCAACAGCTTTCTCCCTAGCCTTCTCCGCAGTTTGCCAAGTCAAAGTAGATTCCTGTGTCAATTTCTGGATAGTTTCTGTATTGGTATTCACCTTTTGTCCCAAAAAATCCACCTTCTTGTGAAGCTGTTCCAATGAATCCTTTATCTTACATAATACAGCCACTAAGGCCTCTTCTGTCGACATTCTTAACCGATTCAAGGTCATTCCCAAAGTCTCACAGCCTTATCTTGCAGCTGGAAATTCCCCCAGCTCAGCTCTTGTCATAGTTTCAAAGGCTTCCTCTAGAGGGAAACAGTTTCTATTTGTATCAATCCTTTTAAGCACAGTTCAAACAATAAAGTTAGTTTCAATTTTCAGTTACTTTTACTCCTTTTTAAGAGCAGACGGAGAGAATAGAAACAATGTATCTCTCTTATTTAGCTAGCTGTCAGCGAATGTTCTATTCACTGTCAACGACCAATCCAAAAACGTCAGTCTTACTAGCAGCCCATTTCCAGGTTCGGAGCGGTGGTATTTTGACTTTCTTCACTCTCTCCTGCAGGCACACACAATCCAAAACTTCCCCCCTCTTCTCCTGCTTCCAAGGGGGGTTTGATGTTTTCTACCGATGGAAATTTAGTCCTGTACAATAGGCTTTCCAAGGCTTTAGCTTACAGTCTCTTTGCTGTGATCTATTTACAAAAGGGGAAGGCGGACTTCCTGTTTTGAACCTCCCCGTTTCGGTGTCAAATTAAGACGTTTAAAAATCCAATTCTCCGCTCTACTCACGGGTAGTTGCTTTAACATCAAATTGTCCACAGGAAAACGTCAGCGCTCTCCGGCAACAGCTATGCGGCTTTGCTCCGTGGAAGAAGCAGTCAATTCGAAGCACCATGACACTCACCCCACGTTGCTCCGGAACCCCGAAACCGGGTTTCCCCACGAGTGGGGGAGGCGCAAAAGGTGCCAGCCGAATCCCAGGTTCACAGGCTTCACCCGCCGGTGATTTTTAGTGGGTCTCCGCCTTTGCCATGGCGGCCAGACCCAGATTTCCACGAGGCAAATGCCTCCCGATCAGAGGAATTCAGCCATTGCCGGAGGCGCCAACCCGGAAGTCCGAGAGCAGCCCAAAATGAGACAGGAACCCAGAAGGCAAACTCTCCTGCCCACATTGAGTAGCTAGCCAGGGAAGACCTACAGCCCTGGTGCCATGGGGGGCTGGTCCATCAGGACGAGTGGGGCAGCAAGCACAGCACATTAACTCTCAAGGCACCCATAATTGAAACAACAGAACAGCGGCATAGCCAGCCGCTCGGGTGCCCAGTTCAACGCGGGGGTCCTGCAGGTGGGGGGCGCTACCTGGAGCCTATCTGCTGCCTCCCCCTCAGCTGTAGGGCGGCTGAGGGAGAGGCAGAGGGCAGACGCAAGCCCCACGCTGGTGTTTCAGGCAGTGCCCAGCCTGCAGCGGCCCACGCCACCATGTCACTCCCAAGAGAGACGCGTGGATCAGGCACTCTGCAGCCCCCCCCCCCGGTAAGTGCCAGCCCCCACGGTGTGGCGCCCAGTGCCAGCCATGTTTTTTGACTCAACTAAAAGGTTTGGTGAGCCCAATTTTTATTTTTATTTTAAACTCGGCTTTTTGTCCTTCTGCCACCCCCCTCAGTGATGACACCTGGGGTGGCCCCCAATCCCCCACCCTCCTTTCTCTGCAACTGCAACAGAATAAAAGGACTCCAAACTCCCTTAGCAGTTTCCTGCTGGTCCCCTCACCATTTTCCCAGGCGTCAATCTTCTCACTTTGTAGTTGCAGATAAGGCACCCAAAGGCTGCTGATCAAGGCAGGGGTTGGCTTCAACTGCCAAGTGAGGTTGGGATTCTGAGCCGATGTCACAGCCAGGTTCCGATCAGTCCATTTCCTCCAAGGGGGGTGACCCTGTTTCCCCTGAGGGTGACCGCTGAACACACCACCCAAGAGAAAAAGAAGGAGAAAAGGAGAGAAATCTTTTAATTCTGTAGCAAGAAAGAATGAGTGCCAAGAGTTTTCTTTTCCCTGCACTCCTCCATTGCAACACCTATTATTATTATTATTATTATTATTATTATTATTATTATTATTATTATTCTAGATTTAATGAACACTCATATCAGAGTACCTTGTAAATTGATAGCCATAGTCTTTATATACTAACATTTTATGTTCTTCCACATCCATTTAATGCTCCTAAACCCTTCTTTTAGATTCTGTTAGCTTCTTTTAGACTTTTATATATACTTTGTGATTAATACTTTTTAGCTGTCCAAAACGTTTTACAGACTGTAAATGATTGTACCTCACCCTACTGATGCTGGTCTACTAAGGTAATAAAGATCTGATTGATTGAAATGAAATATCCTAGTAATGCAGTGATCGCACACTAATGTAATGTATTCCTCTCCCCCCAAATTCATACTTCATTACTCATTAATATTAGTAATAATAATGAAATAAGTCCGGCCAGAGGCTCCTCCCAGCTTTGCCTTGACCCTCCCAGTGGGCGTGACCACTCCCCACTAAGCCCCGCCCACCTCTTGCCTTCCCCAGCTCCACTCTCCCCGCCTCCTTTCACAATGGCTCGCCCGGATTGGCGTAGGCGGCCTGCCACTCTCGCGAGCACAGGAGCCTCCCCTCCCCTCCCTTCCCGCTTGCCTCGCCCGCCCCGCCCTTCGCCCTTGCCCCGCGCTGATTGGCCAAGACGGGGGGCCTGTAAGGGGCGTGGCCTGGCGGAGGGAGGCGGAGCGAGGGCGCCAGAAGCAGCTGGAGGAAGGAGGCAGCTGAAGGGGGGGGCTGAGTCCTCAGCGTGGTCGGCAGCGGGAGGCGCATGGGGGAAATGGGGGGGGGAGTAACAGAGTTGGACCCCCCTTTTAAAGACAAACAGAACCCCTCCAGCACCAGAATTCAAAAGCATCCATTCTTCTGGATGGTCCACCTCTCACTTCCATCCATCTCAACTGGGAAAACCACGGCTTTAACTATATGGACCCTTGTTGGCAAGGTGATGTCTCTGCTTTTTAAGATGCTGTCCAGGTTTGTCATTGCTTTTCTCCCAAGAAGCAGGCGTCTCTAAATTTCGTGGCTGTTGTCACCATCTGCAGTGATCATGGAGCCCAAGCAAGTGAAATCTCTCACTGCCTCCATTTCTTCCCCTTCTATTTGCCAGGAGGTGAGGGGACCAGTGGCCAGGATCTTCGTTTTTTGGATGTTGAGCTTCAGACCAATAGCTTAGGGGACTTAAAGTCTGTGGCTCTGAGCCCTCCCCATTTTAACGGCCCCTTCCAGCTGAGGGGAGGGGGCGGCTTGCTTCCTGGCCTCCCCTCCCCTCTGGGTTGAAATTGGGGCTGATGCCCTTGCTGATCCATGGGGGGGGGGGCTTATAAATGTGACTCTCCCCCCATTCTGAAATCTGGGAGGTTGTAACCGGAGAAAAGAACAGAGGACTGACTTCGCCGGTGGCGCCCTGAATTTTGATCCTGTGTTTTGTTCGCCGACTCTTTGTTGTTGTTTTCTAAAGATATTTATTGAAGTTTCAAAAAGGTTACAAAATAAGGAAAAAAGAGAAAAAATACAAAGTACAAACAATTAAAAACAAATCAATCTTTTCATGTCTTGTCTTTCATTTGCTTGTTTCCTTGACCTCCTCACACCTCCCTTTTTTGTATTCCAATTCAGTTAGTTAATCCAGCAAATCCTTTCCTTCCTTATTTTTATCTTCATCCTTTACCTTAATGTATTATAGCTTTGTATTCTCACCTAGTAACAATCCATTTTTACATATTCCTTTATAACATTACTGCTAAAAGCACTTAACTTCATTCCGACATCATTCTAACATTCATTAATTTGGCAGTATTTATGTAAGTAGTCTTTAAATTTCTTCCAATCTTCTTCCCCCGACTCTTCTCCCTGGTCTCGGATTCTTTCGCCGACTCTTTGCACGTGTTGCAGACCTGCACGTCTGTAGCTCAACCCCGTGCAGCGCAGCGTACAGCGATCCCCTTCGTTTCCTCCTTTCCCCCCTTCATCAAGGGCTTGACCAATCCCCAAGCGCCCTTCCTGACAGAGCCCTCTTTCCTTTGCCAATCCGAAGCGCGGGATCAGGAGAGGTTGCGAAACATCACCCTCTAGCGACGCCTGCGCTGGTACTGCAGCTGCCCAAGCAGGGAAGGGCGAAGAAGCCATGGACACCCACGGGCTGCATTGGAGCGACCCTCCATTGAGGAGGAATCTGGAGAAAGAAATCAGCAGAAATCCTTCCCGGGACGGGTTGGCATCCTGCCCAGGCTGCTTCTTCAGGGGGAAGGTGGCCATCCGAGGAGGGGCTTGGGGCTGAGCCTGGCATTGCCCTCATCTCTGAAGCTTATGCTCACGTCCCCACCTGCCCTATGGCAGAAGGGTCAAGCCCTCCAGCCGGACCCCAACCCATCCCGGAAACCATGTCCTCCCGGTCTCCGTGTATTGGAAAGAGAAAGGTCTGGAGGGTCAGAGATGCCTGACATTTGGGATGGACACGGCATCAGTTTTCACCCCAGGACCACACCTGTTCTCTGACATGTTCACGACATGTGTGTGATGCTTCCCACAAGGTGTGGGGGGTAACCTGGAGAAACTTGTTAAAAGGAGGAGCCCCCCTTGTTCGGGGCTTCTCTCTGCATCTTCGATGCTGTATTCGCGAGTCATTGTTATCGGAAAGTTTTTCCTGATGTTGGTTTGGAATCTCCTTTCTTGTAACTTTACAATCATGTTCTGACTTTATATACATACAGTGGTACCTCGGGTTACAGACGCTTCAGGTTACAGACTCCCCTAACCCAGAAATAGTACCTCGGGTTAAGAACTTGGCTTCAGGATGAGAACAGAAATCACGTGGCAGCGGCGAGGCGGCAGCAGGAGGCCCCATTAGCTAAAATGGTACCTCAGGTTAAGAACAATTTCAGGTTAAGAACAGAATTTGTATCTATAAACCAATAGCAAGAGATTCAGATGACGTTAAAGAATGAGTTTATCAATCAGGTACCAATCAGAACAAAGTGAATGGTCAGAAATAACATCTCAACTGCGAAAAGAAGAATGGTTGGTGTAAACCCGAAACCAAGTTAATAATTGCATTTCAATGGGTCTGCTTTAGGTTTCATTGCAATCAAGGCGATGAGATGATAATAATAATAATAATAATAATAATAATAATAATAATAATAATAATAATAATAATAATAATATTGCTTTCCCTGGCCACTCTGGGCGGCTCCCAACAGAATATTAAAAGCACTCTCCAAATCACAGCCACAACATGCATTTCAAGCATTTTGGGAGCTCTAAATTGCAGGGAAAACAACTGGCGGGTGGCCCAGGCCATTTTGGCCTCTGTTGTCCAGGGCGCCGGAGCCGCGGGACGTCGGGAAAAGGGGGAAGCCCTTCTAGGTGCCTCCAAGGGAATGAGGAAAAGGACGAGGTCTCTGGGAGGCTTCCTGGGTTATGGGGGTTTAGGAGTCGAAGAATTGGTTCTTCTGAGTTGATGAGCAGGCCAGGAGGAAGGTTGCGCAGGGCAGCCTGGGAAGGGCGAGGGAAAGGCTGGGAGGAAAAGCCGCCTCTCTTTTTCCATCGCTCTGCCCCTCCATCAAGTTTAAATGGAAGAATCCAAATACGCCTAGAGAAAAAGAAAATGATAGGAAACAGGATCCTTGTTTGGAGAAGAAGGGGCAGCAAAGCATGCTGGGAAGAAGGACATGAGGGAAATGAAATCAAACCTAACAAAGGATAATTTACCAATAAAGCTAATAAGTGAAACCTAACAAAAGACACTTTCAGATGTATTTATTCAGTTATACATTGGAAAATGGGTAAATTTCAATTATAGGAAGCTGGATCCATGTTTGTGAGAAGAAGGGGCAGCAAAGCATGCTGGGAAGAAGGACGTGAGGGAAATGAAACCTAATAAGGGATAATTTACCAATAAAGCTATTAAGTGAAACCTAACGAAAGACAATTTGGGATTAATTTATTTAGTTACACATTGGAAAATGAGTAAATTTCAATTATAGGACACAGGATCCTTGTTTGTGAGAAGATGGGGCAGCAAAGCATGCTGGGAAGAAGGACCTGAGGGAAATGAAATGAAACCTAATAGAGGTTAATTTATCCATGAAGCTAATAAGCGAAGCCAAACATAAGACTCCTTGAGATTGAATTATTTGGTTATACACTGGAAAAACGAGTAAATTTCAAATTTCTTCATGCTGGGATTCAACCATTGGCCTAATGGAGCTGGCAGTGCATGCTGGGAAGTCTGCCGGCGGAGGCTGGCGGGAGTTGCAGGGCCTTTGGAAGGTGGCCCCTTCCCCTCCGAGGGCCACATGACCCTCCTCGTCCGCCAGGGACACCAGCGCCTGCAGCCCGTCCAGCTGGCCAGAGTCACCCAAGGGCCGGAGAGGCTGGCAGGGACGGGGCCCCCAGGTGAGCCCGGGAGAGAGAGAGAGGGGCCCCTGGGGGGATCTGCACTCTGCACGCCCTCAGAGGCCGGAGAGGCTGGCAGGGACGGGGCCCCCAGGTGAGCCCGGGAGAGAGAGAGAGGGGCCCCTGGGGGGGATCTGCACTCTGCACGCCCTCAGAGGCCCGAGAGGCTGGCAGGGACGGGGCCCCTGGTGAGCCCGGGAGAGAGAGGGGCCCCTGGGCGGATCTGCGCTCTGCACGCCCTCAGAGGCCGGAGAGGCTGGCAGGGACGGGGCCCCCAGGTGAGCCCGGGAGAGAGAGAGGGGCCCCTGGGGGGATCTGCACTCTGCACACCCTCAGAGGCCAGAGAGGCTGGCAGGGACGGGGCCCCCAGGTGAGCCCAGGAGAGAGAGAGGGGGGCCCCTGGGGGGATCTGCACTCTGCACGCCCTCAGAGGCCAGAGAGGCTGGCAGGGACGGGGCCCCAGGTGAGCCCGGGAGAGAGAGAGAGGGGCCCCTGGGGGGATCTGCACTCTGCACACCCTCAGAGGCCAGAGAGGCTGGCAGGGACGGGGCCCCAGGTGAGCCCGGGAGAGAGAGAGAGGGGCCCCTGGGGGGATCTGCACTCTGCACACCCTCAGAGGCCGGGGAGGCTGGCAGGGACGGGGCCCCCAGGTGAGCCCAGGAGAGAGAGAGGGGGGCCCCTGGGGGGATCTGCACTCTGCACGCCCTCAGAGGCCGGAGAGGCTGGCAGGGACGGGGCCCCCAGGTGAGCCCGGGAGAGAGAGAGAGGGGCCCCGGGGGGGGGATCCTGCACTCTGCACACCCTCAGAGGCCGGGGAGGCTGGCAGGGACGGGGCCCCCAGGTGAGCCCGGGAGAGAGAGAGAGGGGCCCCTGGGGGGATCTGCACTCTGCACACCCTCAGAGGCCGGGGAGGCTGGCAGGGACGGGGCCCCCAGGTGAACCCAGGAGAGAGAGGGGCCCCTGGGGGGATCTGCACTCTGCACGCCCTCAGAGGCCAGAGAGGCTGGCAGGGACGGGGCCCCCAGGTGAGCCCGGGAGAGAGAGAGAGGGGCCTCTGGGGGTTGGATCCTGCACTCTGCACACCCTCAGAGGCCGGAGAGGCTGGCAGGAACGGGGCCCCCAGGTGAGCCCGGGAGAGAGAGAGAGGGGCCCCTGGGGGGATCTGCACTCTGCACACCCTCAGAGGCCGGAGAGGCTGGCAGGGACGGGGCCCCCAGGTGAACCCAGGAGAGAGAGGGGCCCCTGGGGGGATCTGCACTCTGCACGCCCTCAGAGGCCAGAGAGGCTGGCAGGAACGGGGCCCCCAGGTGAGCCCGGGAGAGAGAGAGAGGGGCCCCGGGGGGGGGGATCCTGCACTCTGCACGCCCTCAGAGGCTGGAGATGCTGGCAGGGACGGGGCCCCCAGGTGAGCCTGGGAGAGAGAGAGAGGGGCCCCTGGGGGGATTTGCACTCTGCACGCCCTCAGAGGCCGGAGAGGCTGGCAGGGACGGGGCCCCCAGGTGAGCCCGGGAGAGAGAGAGGGGGGCCCCGGGGGGGGGGATCCTGCACTCTGCACGCCCTCAGAGGCCGGAGAGGCTGGCAGGGACGGGGCCCCCAGGTGAGCCCGGGAGAGAGAGAGAGGGGCCTCTGGGGGTTGGATCCTGCACTCTGCACGCCCTCAGAGGCCGGAGAGGCTGGCAGGGACGGGGCCCCCAGGTGAGCCCGGGAGAGAGAGAGAGGGGCCTCTGGGGGATCTGCACTCTGCACGCCCTCAGAGGCCGGAGAGGCTGGCAGGGACGGGGCCCCCAGGTGAGCCCGGGAGAGAGAGAGAGGGGCCCCTGGGGGGGGATCCTGCACTCTGCACGCCCTCAGAGGCCGGAGAGGCTGGCAGGGACGGGGCCCCCAGGTGAGCCCGGGAGAGAGAGGGGCCCCTGGGGGGTGGATCCTGCACTCTGCACGCCCTCAGAGGCCGGAGAGGCTGGCAGGGACGGGGCCCCCAGGTGAGCCCGGGAGAGAGAGGGGCCCCTGGGGGGATCTGCACTCTGCACGCCATCAGAGGCCGGAGAGGCTGGCAGGGACGGGGCCCCCAGGTGAGCCCGGGAGAGAGAGAGAGGGGCCCCTGGGGGGATCTGCACTCTGCACGCCCTCAGAGGCCGGAGGGGCTGGCAGGGACGGGGCCCCCAGGTGAGCCCGGGAGAGAGAGGGGCCCCTGGGGGGTGGATCCTGCACTCTGCACGCCCTCAGAGGCCGGAGAGGCTGGCAGGGACGGGGCCCCCAGGTGAGCCCGGGAGAGAGAGGGGCCCCTGGGGGGATCTGCACTCTGCACGCCATCAGAGGCCGGAGAGGCTGGCAGGGACGGGGCCCCCAGGTGAGCCCGGGAGAGAGAGAGAGGGGCCCCTGGGGGGATCTGCACTCTGCACGCCCTCAGAGGCCGGAGAGGCTGGCAGGGATGGGGCCCCCAGGTGAGCCCGGGAGAGAGAGAGAGGGGTCCCGGGGGGGATCTGCACTCTGCACGCCCTCAGAGGCCGGAGAGGCTGGCAGGGACGGGGCCCCCAGGTGAGCCCGGGAGAGAGAGAGAGGGGCCCCTGGGGGGATCTGCACTCTGCACGCCCTCAGAGGCCAGAGAGGCTGGCAGGGACGGGGCCCCCAGGTGAGCCCGGGAGAGAGAGAGAGGGGCCCCTGGGGGGATCTGCACTCTGCACGCCCTCAGAGGCCGGAGGGGCTGGCAGGGACGGGGCCCACAGGTGAGTCTGGGAGAGAGAGGGGCCCCTGGGGGGATCTGCACTCTGCACGCCCTCAGAGGCCGGAGAGGCTGGCACGGACGGGGCCCCAGGTGAGCCCGGGAGAGAGAGGGGCCCCTGGGGGGATCCTGCACTCTGCACGCCCTCAGAGGCCGGAGAGGCTGGCAGGGACGGGGCCCCAGGTGAGCCCGGGAGAGAGAGGGGCCCCTGGGGGATTTGCACTCTGCACGCCCTCAGAGGCCGGAGAGGGTGGCAGGGACGGGGCCCCCCGGTGAGCCCGGGAGAGAGAGGGGCCCCTGGGGGGATCTGCACTCTGCACGCCCTCAGAGGCCGGAGAGGCTGGCAGGGACGGGGCCCCCAGGTGAGCCTGGGAGAGAGAGGGGCCCCTGGGGGGATCTGCACTCTGCACGCCCTCAGAGGCCGGAGAGGCTGGCAGGGACGGGGCCCCCAGGTGAGCCCGGGAGAGAGAGGGGCCCCTGGGGGGATCTGCACTCTGCACACCCTCAGAGGCCGGAGAGGCTGGCAGGGACGGGGCCCCCAGGTGAGCCCGGGAGAGAGAGGGGCCCCTGGGGGGATCTGCACTCTGCACGCCCTCAGAGGCCGGAGAGGCTGGCAGGGACGGGGCCCCCAGGTGAGCCCGGGAGAGAGAGGGGCCCCTGGGGGGTGGATCCTGCACTCTGCACGCCCTCAGAGGCCGGAGAGGCTGGCAGGGACGGGGCCCCCAGGTGAGCCCGGGAGAGAGAGAGAGGGGCCCCTGGGGGGATTTGCGCTCTGCACGCCCTCAGAGGCCGGAGAGGCTGGCAGGGACGGGGCCCCCAGGTGAGCCCGGGAGAGAGAGGGGCCCCTGGGGGGATCTGCACTCTGCACGCCCTCAGAGGCTTTGTAGTCTAAGCTCAGGGGGCTCTTTGAGCCGGCATCTCTCTGGGGGGTGAGGGGTTTCTTCACATTGGTCAGCATCCTTCTTAAATTGTGGTGCCCGGAATTGGACACAGTATTCCAGGTGGGGCCTGACCAAGGCAGAAGAGAGCTCAGTCTTGTAAGCCACTGGGATTAGTAGCAATAAAAGTAATAATAATCACAACAAGATAGTAATATTAGACTTTGTTAACAAATATGTATGCTGCTGAACTGTGTGTGCATTGCAATCACTTATTCACGGTTGTGCGTAGTAATTTTAAGTGCATTCTTGATATTACAATCAAGGAGCAATACTGTTAAAATGCATAATTTCTTTAAATATAAACACAGAAATAAATGAAGCTCCAAATTCATCGGATGATGACCTGTGCCACAAACCGGGAACCAGGCAGAGGGCCTTCTTGGTGGTGGCGCCCTCCCTGTGGAACGCCCTCCCAGCAGATGTCAAGGAAGGAAACAACTCCCTGACTTTTAGAAGACATCTGAAGGTAGCCCTGTTTATGGATGTTTTTAGTGTTTGATGTATTTATCGTGTTTTGAATATTCTATTGGGAGCCACCCAGAGTGGCTGGGGAAACCAAGCCAGATGGGTGGGGTATAAATAAATGGCTGTTGTTGTTACACTAGATTTAATGAACATTCCTATCAGAGTGCCCTGTAAATTGATAGCCATAGTCTTTTATATACTGACTTTTTCTGCTCTTCCACATCCGTTTAATGCTCCGAAACTCTTCTTTTAGCTTCTTTTAACTTCTTTTAGACTTTTATATATGCTTTGCGTTTAAATTCTTTTTAGCTTTCCAAAACGTTTTACAGATTGGAAAAGACTGTACCCCACCCTACTGAATGCTGGTCTACTACCGTAATAAAGATTTGATTGATTGAAATGAAGTATCCTATAGTCATGCAGTGATTGGACACCAAAATAATATAATACAGGGTAATTCATAATGAAATATACAGTTTCCAGATCCTGTAAGACAGGCGCCGACACGGAAAACAGCTGCGAACTGTTAGGTAGATGTACTCAAAGTTTGTGTCCCGCGACTGAGGGAAGTGATGGAGGTGATAGTGCGCGTGTCACGTGACTATCAGGCAAAATGGCTGCGTCTGCAGTGGAGAAGGCGTTTTGTGTTCTTGAACTGAGCAAAACGGAGTTTGCTGTGCAACGGCATTTTCGATTGTGATGTGTGTCGTGTGACAAAGGGTGCACACATAGAACATCTGTGACTGTTTCTAAAATACTTTAAACATTGCCCTACAATTCTGTCACAGGTAACATGAGATATATTATATTCTTTTTTATAGTGTGTTGAAACTGTGTACTTCATTATGAATCACCCTGTATAATAATATAATCTAATATAATATCGTACTTTTCCGTGTATAAGAGGAGTAAAATGGGATCCCCCCATCTTCTTAATTCTGATTCCCCCCAAATAGGGGGTGTCTTATACACGGGGGCATGTTCTACATGGGAAAATAAAGTAATATGGAATAGAATAGAATAGAATAGAATAGAATAGAATAGAATAGAATAGAATAAGTCAAGGTAAAGGGAGCCCTGACCATTAGGTCCAGTCGCGGACGACTCTGGGGTTGCGGCGCTCATCTCGCTTTATTGGCCGAGGGAGCCAGCATACAGCTTCTGGGTCATGTGGCCAGCATGGTCATTCTGGCGAACCAGAGCAGCACATGGAAACGCCGTTTACCTTCCCGCCGGAGTGGTACCTATTTATCTACTTGCACTTTGACTTGTTTTCGAACTGCTAGGTTGGCAGGAGTAGGGACCGAGCAACGGGAGCTCACCCCGTTGCGGGGATTCGAACCACCGACCTTCTGATCGGCAAGCCCTAGGTTCTGTGGTTTAACCCACAGCACCACCTGTGTCCCAACATTATAATAATATAATATAATATAATATAATATAATATAATATAATATAATATAATATAATATAATATAATACATAACAACATAACATAACATAACATAACATAACATAACATAACATAACATAACATAACATAACATAACATAACATAACATAACATAACATATCAACACAACATAACATAAAACATAATATAATATAAATATACATTCCCCTCAAATTAATATTTCATTACTAATTAATATTAGTAATAATATTAGCAATAATAATGAAATAAGTCAGCCCAGCTTTGACTTGCCCTGCCTAGTGGGCGTGGCCACTCTCCACTAAACCCCGCCCTGCCTCTCCCAGCTTTCCACTGCTGCCTTTCACAACCCATTGCCTCTCCCCACCTCCTTTCACAATGACTTGCCCAGATTGGCGTAGGCGGCCTGCCACTCCCGTGAGCCACTCCCATGAGAGTTCCCTCTCCCCTCTCTTCCCGCTAGCCTCGCCCGCCCCTAACCCTGGCCAGTGCAATAAAGTTCATTGGATCCCAGTCAAGGCTTGGCTAAGGTCAGTTGCTACTCTTTGGAACAGGGAGCAGAGCTTACACAATACAGAAATTAAACCAACAGACTACGGAAGATGTCTTAAATGAATTTCTCAGTGTATTGATATACAAAGCTTAGGAGAACGAAATGATGTGAAGTGAGCTTATGAATGATAGTGCATAAATGTGGGAAATGGAGCATAGAAAATTGAATACATAGAACTGGCATAACCAAACAGTATTGTTGAATATCAGAATTGATATGGTTAATAGGTAGTCATGACAAAGCAAACAGACTCAAAAACCTAACTCCTCTCCCTCTAAACTATCTTGTTGTGAGATAAATATAAGTTTCCAAAACACAAAATTATTAAAAGATAATAGTTTACAAACTAAGGGCAGTAGACCAGGACTCATTGTAGTCCTTGGCAAAGCAAGGGAGCAAATCATTTCCTCCCATCTTAGTGTTCATGTCAACAGGACTTCCTAAAATCCAGGCTAAGAAGGAACACAATCTCTTTCAGAGATGGAGAATAAACAGCATGGGTGAGTAGCTGTGTTTCCTTTATGCACTTCTGGACATCAGGAACATGGACTATTTTAAGAATCATATGTCCCCTTCATTTCTGGTTGTCAGGTGCTCCTTTGTGTTCAGCTCAGGCCTCAGCACAATAATGTAGCACTTGGGAAGGAAGATGCAGCCCAGAAGCCCAGCGCTGGAGGCCAACATAGAGAAGATCTGCACGGCCACCATGTACTTGCCCTTGGTGCTCAGGTAGGTGGGCACAAAAGACACCCAAACACTGCAGAAGACCAGCATGCTGAAGGTGATCAGCTTGGCTTCGTTGAAGGAGCCAGGCAGCTTCCTGGCTAGGAAAGCCACCGTGAAGCAGGTGGCAGCCAAGAAGCCCAGGTAGCCGAGGGCAACGTAGAACATGGCCACAGACCCTTCGTTGCATTGCAGGATGATCTCTTCCACCTGGGAGCGCATGTCGGGCTCTGGGAATGGGGGAGAAGAGCCCAGCCAGATGGTGCAGATGAGAACTTGCCCCCCAGAACAGGAGATGACAATGGAGTTGGCCAGACTCTGGCCCAGCCATCTCCTCAGCCTGTTCCCCGGCTTTGTGGCCAGGAAGGCCAGCACCATCGTGATGGTCTTTGCCAAGACAGAAGAAACAGCAACTGAGAAGATGATGCTGAAGGCCGTTTGTCGGAGAAGGCAGGTCTCTTTCCTTGGGCGCCCGATGAAGAGGAAGGAGGACAGAAAGGAAAGCAGGAGGGAGACGAGGAGGATGTAGGAGAGGTCCCGGTTGTTGGCTTTGACAATGGGAGTTTCCTTGTATTTAATGAAGATTCCCAACACAGTGTCTGCTGTTAAGGACAAGAAGAGGGCAATGGAAGCTAACACCATTCCCAAATATTCTCCATAAGTCAGGAAGGTGGTAATCTTGGGGACACATTGATCTCTGTCCTTGTTTGAATGGTGATCTTCTGAGCATTTGGTGCAATGTTCTGCATCTGGGAAAGAGGACAAAGAGTGGCTGCAGCATCAGTTACATCCCTCATGATCGGTGCTCTTTTACGTTTTGAAAAAGTCTGTGGTGGACCTCAGGAAATAAGAATGTTAAAATAGGTCAAGCAACCTTGTGATCTAGGATAAACTGAGTAGCAATGAGCACTCCACTTCTGTTAACTGCATTGTTTGGATCCTGCCTAGTCCTGAAGAAACAGCTCTTTAACTTGACATTTTAAATGCAGTTTTCTGTTGCTTCCATGCAATGTTCATAGTAGTGAGATCAAAACAGTCCATTGATTATATTGTAATAATTTTCATATGAAGTATTATTTTTTATTGTGCATTTGCTATTAAAAAATTGCTGGTTTGCATACCTGTCCATTATTTTTTATAAATATCAAAATTATTTCCTTTTTGGTGTGACTTGGTATAAAAAATAAAAAAGGAATCCTTTATGGGCATTCCTCTCACAGCTGCTCACTTTCAACCCCAGAGATTTCTTCCTTATGGCCACTCCTTTCAACTCCCTTCCTGGATGTAATAAAGTTGATTAATCCTATGGATGTCGAGGAAGAATCCACATTCCCCAGTGTCTGCAGAAATCTCACAAAAAGTGGGTGAGACTGAATTTCTGCCCTGTGTTTACTCTCTCCAGAAGTTCCTTCCCCCTTGGAGTCACCCACCTTCCTGGGCGGAGAAGGTTCCTTCCGCACACTGAGCACAAGCATAGCAGCAAATGGGCTTTCCTTCTAGAACCACCTTGGCATATCCAGGCTGACATCTTTCTGTACACCTGGAACGAGGTACGCCCTAACCAGAAAGACAAGAAGGTGCAAGAAAGAGGAACAGTTAGGAGTATTTGTGGGTATGTAATTCACTCATACAGTGAATTGAAACGGATCTCTGGACTGCAGTCTTTGACCCCCTCATCAGGGTCCTTTCAACCCCCCACTGACCATTGGAGTGACCAGAATATCATGTTCTTCATAATTCGTTCAGGACAACTGAGGTTTGCACCACAGAACTCTGATTCCTCTTCTCCGTTTACCTGCTTCCCTGCCTAAAAAATCTTCAAAGAAGATAGCAATGGAGTCTGAAATGTGATTTCCCCAAATTTCAGGATTCGGATAATCTCTCAACCACTAATTCAGATAAAATTGATATGACTTTTCCAAATATTGGTTTCCCTCACTCTGTTCTTGAGGAATGCAAGGTTTCCTCTTGTCGCTGATCTATTTCCCTAGTTATTTCTAGTTTACATGCCATTTCTTAACGTTAACCTTATGTTACAATAGGGTTGTTGCTTTTTTAAATTATCATCTTTTACCAACAACTGTGCACTTCTCTATTCCTGCACATACAATACTTTAACATTTGCAACATCTACAAGTGAGCTTACTCCACAAATTTAAGAAATCCACAATAAATCAGTAATCATCATTTCTAAAATAAATCGCTTTCCATCCTTCTGCATGTATGAAAACCCAATAGTTCCCTTTTACTAGGGGCTTTCCCTTTTCTTCTTATCTATGTAGTCCATTTGGTTAAAGATTCTATCGAGAATTCTTAAATTCTCAGTCTGGCTCGGAAATAGATAGTGTCTTTTCTAAGTACCTCTGGGCTCTATGCTTTCTGTGAGCACCCCAAATTTCCCTCCTATCTCAGCTGCTGTGGAAAGAAGGAGTGGCCGTTGCAGCTGTTATTGGACGGTCAAGACATCATTGGTCAACCTGATATAGCCATTTTGCAGCAGTTGTTCAAGGAAAGCTGGGATCTCCTAGCCTCCCCTCTCTGTGATTCCTCCTACCTTGTTGAATTTCTTGGGCCACTCAATGGCTTCTGGGTTAATGGTGAACTTTATGCTAGCAGATGTCTCTCTCCTTATATTCCCAATAACGACACAAGACTTATTGGGAGAGATCACCCAGTTCATAATATTGAAGTCTCCTGGCAGCTCCCAGTTCTCATCCAAGCACAGCCTGCCTCTGGAAGTATTCAGACACCGAATTTCTCTCAAGAAAGGGTGAAGCTGGAATGACAGGGGGAAACACCAGCACTGAGAAAGCTTGAAGCCAAGATGGATATCTCAGTCCTACTCACTTCAACCTCTTATGATTTGGGGCCTGCGTGTATCTCATGTAGACTGGAATTCCTATTCAGCCATTATTATTACTACAGACCCTGCAAGTGCCCCAATTTTCCAGGGATGTCCCTGGATTAGAGACAGTTTTTCATTTGATCCCGGAATGTCCCACTTTTCCTTTTCTTCATTGGAGAAAAGTTGGCAAATGTGGAGTTGTCCAACCCACAAGCCGTCCAATCCTGTATCGGGAATATTAATATGTTTTATATTTTAGTATGAATTTCTTTATTTTGGGAGCTGCCCAGAGTGCTGAGGAAAGCCAAAAAGATGTGTGGGATATAAACAGTGCTATATTTCTAGCAAAGAGGGTGCCGGAAATCACCATGAACACCTCTCTCTGAGAATGGCAATGGTACCCGCCTGAGAGGTGCCAGAACTGAGTTTGAGTGCATCCCGACCCCCCAGAAAAAAAGCCCTAGGTATCAACAGTAAAATTTTCATTATGGAATGGGATGTCCCTATTTTCATCAGAGAAATGTTGGGCGGTATGCTACTATTACTAATACTAATAGTAATTATGATATGTTGCATGTTTATCCCCAGTCAAGATCAGCATCAGTGTGGACTGCAGGTTGCAAAAAGGGGAAAGAAATACCTGCCACGGCTGTAGCCTTTGGGGTCCCCATTGCTCTCCTTCCTCCACCATCAGCCTCCTCTGGACCTGGAAGGTTTTAACAATGCTTTTGGTTGGCATGCATACTTATGGTATGATAAAGTTAAGATCAATAAGGCCTTCAAGAACCATATTGTCAGGAAAGCAGTGTTTAATGTCTGGACAAAATATAAAGACTTACTGGAAAATAAAACTCCAAGGTGGCTCTCACCTCTGGAGGCTAAGGCCCGAAAAAGACCCAATATGGAGGCCAAATGGCCAAAATATTGGGAAATATTAGAAAAAGATGGAGACAATTGGAAATTGCAGAGTTTGGAGAAAATGAAGGATAAGGTGCGAGACTGGTTACATTATGCTCAGATTAAAGAAGTTTTTTAAAAATGATAAAAAGTTAGGGTTCCAGGTGGAGAAATCGAAGTTAGAAACAGAATTGTTAGAACCAAAGACCAAGGTACTATCTAGAATGTATAACTTGCTGCTAAAATGGAATACACAAGACGAAATGGTTAAATCGGCTATGATAAAATGGGCACAGGACATTGGGCATAACATTATGTTTGAGGACTGGGAAAGGTTGTGGACCACTGGGCTGAACTTCACCGCATGTAATGCTCTGAAGGAAAATGTTATGAAAATGATATATAGATGGTACATGACCCCAGTTAAACTTGCTAAAATATACCATTCGTCTGATAATAAATGTTGGAAATGTAAAGAAAATGAAGGAACATTCTTTCACCTCTGGTGGACATGCCCTAAGGTGAAGGTCTTCTGGGAAATGATATATAATGAACTGAAAAAGGTATTTAAGTATACCTTCACAAAGAAACCAGAGGCCTTCCTCCTGGGTATTGTCGGCCAGAAGGTGTTAAAGAAGGATCGAACATTTTTCATGTATGCAACAACGGCAGCAAGGATTCTTATCGCAAAAAACTGGAAAACTCAAGATCTACCCACACTGGAAGAGTGGCAGATGCAGCTGATGGACTATATGCAACTGGCCGAGATGACCGGCAGAATCCGTGATCTGGGAGAAGAGAAGATGGAGGAAGACTGGGAGAAATTCAAAATGTATTTACAAAAACATTGTAATTTGGTTGAATCTTAAGAAGGATGCTGGATTATAAAAAACTGCTCACCACTAAATTAGATTTAAATTTGATGATAAGTGAGACTAAAGAAAATATAAAATCTTTTGGAAGAAGTGCTAGATTATATTTGAATGAATAGACATGAGATTGAAAACAAGTTGATAATTTGTGTGGAAAAAATTTTAACGATGTAAATGGGAGCGGGAGACGTGAGGGAGTCCAAAGAAGTGATGAAATTGTTATGACAGAAATAAGATTGTTTATTATGTGTGCATTTATATTTAAAAACCTTAATAAATATTTATAAAAATATATATATATATATATAAGGAGTGGAGGACCATGAAACCATCTGCATATAAGTAGATACACTTCAGTCCTGGCGAAGGGTGTCTGAGAAAAGTTGTATGGCGTTTCCTCAACAAAGCGTTTTGGAGAGATGATCCCACTGATGAGAAAGTGTCCAGGCCGGTAGTAATTGCGAGCATCCGTTTCATCCCTGACCAGATTCAAGGGGCATTTCGCCTTGTGGTTCCTGCAGACTCCAAAGGGCATCATGAGCAGCAGAAGCAGCAACAGAAGGAGCAGGGATCTCCTTCCGGCCGGCGCCAGCGTTTGATGGCGGTCCTAGCCTCAAGCTCCGAGGCAGGACTGCTCCGTAAGTTCGGGTCTTACCCGCTACGGCAAGCGGGGGACCCCTAAAATCACAGGCGCTGAAGCCTGTGAGCAAGGAGATTCGGTGGGCACCTTTGCGCCCCCCCGGCATCGTGAAAGAGCCTTTTTAAAGGCTCCGGAGCGGCATCGGGGTGAGCGCGGTGCTGAGGATCGCTACCCAGCTTACGGAGTGAAGCCGCGTCGCCATTAACGGAGAGCGCCGATTCCTTTCTGAAATCAACGATTGGCAACAACAATACCCGTGAGTAAGATTGCAAAAGTAAGACGGGACTTAAAAAATTTAGAAGATTTGGCTGAAAACGGGAAGGCAAAATTAAGGAAGTCAGCCTCCCGGAACTGCATGATTAACGGAGCAATGAAAAGACTAAGCTGTGTTTAAATGGACTTTCCTTTTAACTCTTATTAAACCAGACATCGAAAGGATCTCCCCCCTGTTGTGCAGGAGAAGGGGGGGAGGAAACAGAATTAATTTAACCTGCAAAAGAAAGGGATAAGGAATAAAAAACCTCTGCTGCTGATACTTCTGGCCAGGCTGCCGGAGCAGCGATCGCCTGAAAAAAGGAACTGTCAAGTGAGCTGTCAAAGGACAGCGGCTACAAAATAAGACTTATTTTGAAACATACTCGGGACTTTGGTGGATTACAATTTTAACAGTAAAGTGCTACAAACTAAAGACTTTTAATGGGACTTTTGCCTTTGGACTTTCTGTTTCTTTGTTCTGGGTGCCTTTGGACGGTTACAATTTCCTCCTCTAGAGGGCTTTAGTTACATTACGGAGTATCCAGTGGGATTTTCCACTTGCAACTTTCCTGTGTGAATGACCTTGAGTTATGAGCAACCCGCCAGAAGAGATTTCAACAAGAAGTAAAACAAAGCAGGCTCAAAAACAAGCTCAAAAAAGAGGCTCCTTATCAGGAGCAGCAGCTGCACAAGAAAAAATAACAGCAGCATCAATGGAGTCAATGACACAGGCCCTGCTTAAAATAAATCAGTCACTAGAAGTACTTACCAAGCAATCTGCAGAACTCACTAAACAGTCTACAGAGAACTCAAAGAAATTGACGGAGTTGACAACAAGACTAGACCTGAATACAACAACAATTTCATCTAATACAGATTCTATAAACCGTTTGGTTCAAGAATCTACGGAAACAAGGAGAATAGCTGAGAGTGCTAGGTCCACTGCTGAAGAAACCAAAGGAAAGTTTGCGCCTATTGTAAAAAAAGTACATGAACATGATTCAGCATTAGCCCTACTAGAACTGGAAAGGAAAAGTAAGAATCTGAAATTAAGACTGGTTCCAGAAGAGGAAGAGGACAAGCTCGGGGAATTCCTTACAGACAAATTTCAAGACTTCTGGAATGATGAGCTAGATGGAGAGGAAGATGAATTTATGATAACCTCAGCCTTTCGGATTGGCAGGAAGCAAGGGAAGAAGCCAAGAGATTGTTTAATTACCTTAGGATCAAAGGAACAAAGAGACAAAATATTGAACCTACATTTCCAGAAGGCCTTGGTCATTAAAAATTCTCAGATTCAAATCTTCAAGGATATTCCTAAATACTTTTTGGAGGTTAGATCTCAATTTAAAGAACTAGTTGATCTACTTAAGAAGAATAATATCCCATTCAGGTGGGAATTTCCACAAGGGCTGTCCTTTAGCTACAAAGGGAAGAAAATTAAAATAAAAACAAACCAGGATAAAGAGTTCTTTTTGGAAAGAAATCAAGAGGATCTTCAGAAAGGAACTGTCAGCGAGGAGGAAGTACCGGACATCTCAAATCTATCATTTGGACTGAACCGAGCACCGACCGAGGAGGAACAACAACTTGGTGCAGTCGGTGGAAGGTCTACCCAGTAACCAAAATGTCTCTGCAACTCTTCAGTTGGAACTGCAATGGTTTGAACCACCCTCGAAAAAGGGGCCAAGTATTTCATTTATTAAAGAAGGAACATCTAGACGTAATCTGTTTACAAGAAACTCACATTGCCAGGATACATAGAAAACTTTTAACAAACAAGAGATTAGGACAAGAATTTATATCATCAGATAGAGTCAAGAAAAGAGGAGTTGTGATTTATGTCAAGGAAAAATTTGAACCAAAATTGATCTTTAAGGATGACCAAGGAAGATACCTGGCAGTGGAAATCCAAATTTATGGAGAAAAAATATTGATTGTTGGAGTTTATGCACCAAATGAGGGGAAGGCTGAATTCTTCAAGAAGTTGCATGAGACTTTAATGGACTTTTTGGACTTTAAAATTATAATGATGGGTGACATGAATGGAGTCGTCTCTACAAACATGGATAAGGCCCAAAGACAAACAATATCTAATGACGGAAGACTACCAAAGACTTTTTTTGACCTGACTGACACTATGGATCTGATCGATATTTGGAGAACTAGGAACCCTCTGGAAAGGGAGGGGACTTTCTTCTCTGAAGCAAAAATGACATGGACTAGAATTGATCAAATATGGATTTCTAGTAATCTGGCATCAAAGGTTAAAAAAACAGAAATCTGCCCAAAGACCTGCTCTGACCACAATGCTGTCAAGATGGAAATGAAACTGACAACAGCTGGAACCTTTAGATGGAGAATGAATGACACTCTCTTTGGAGATGGGGAAATTTGCAAAAAGGCCCAAGAAACACTTAAAGACTACTTCGAGATCAATTTGAGATCAGACACAGAAAAAAGAATCATTTGGGACGCAAGTAAAGCCGTGATGCGTGGCTTCCTAATACAACAGAATTCAATAAAGAGGAAAAAGCAGAATGAGAAGAAAGAGAAAATTTGGAATCTAATAAAAGAAGGGGAGAAGAAATTGAGATCTAAGCCTAAATCCCAGGAGATATTAAGAGAAATAAAATTCTATCAAACACAATATATGGAATTGACGAACCAGGAAATAGAATGGAAAATTAAACAAATGAGACAAAAGACTTTTGAATCTGCAGATAAATGTGGGAAGCTACTGTCTTGGCAACTGAAAAAGAGACAAAAATTGAATACAGTGACATCTCTCGAAGTAGATGGGAAGTCTATTAATAAACCAAATGAGATAAGTAATTGTTTTCAAAGTTTCTTTAAGAAATTATACAAACAAGGGCCAAAAAATGAACAGGAGATAGAAGAATTTATTGGAAAATACGGACTGTCAAAAATCTCTGAAAACAACAGAAGGAGTTTAAACGAGAAAATTACAGATCAAGAAATAGAGAGTGCCATCCAGGATATGAAGCTGGGAAAATCACCAGGACCAGATGGACTAACTGCGAGATATTATAAAGTATTGAAGGATTGGTTAATACAACCATTGAAAGAAGTCTGCAATCAAATTTTGGAGGGGAAAAAGGCTCCCGAATCGTGGAAGGAAGCATTCATCTCACTTATACCAAAGACAGAAACTGAGAAACATCAAGTCAAGAATTACCGCCCTATATCACTTTTGAACGTGGATTATAAAATTTTTGCAGACATTCTAGCAAAAAGATTCAAAAAAGTGCTGTTAGAGGAGATTCACAGGGACCAAACAGGCTTTCTACCAGGCAGGCATTTGTCAGACAATGTGAGGAATATTATAGATATTCTAGAACTTTTGGAAACTGACATAAATAGAAAAGCTGTTTTGATTTTTGTGGATGCAGAGAAAGCCTTTGACAATATTTGTTGGAGCTTTATGAAGAGGAATCTCCAAGGAATGGGGGTAGGCAAGAACTTTGAAAATGGTATAAGTGCAATTTATTCTGAGCAAAAGGCCAAACTTATTGTAAATGGTATGGTTATGGATGAAATTCCAATAGAGAAAGGGACACGACAGGGATGCCCAATTTCCCCTCTATTGTTTATATCGGTACTGGAGGTTTTCCTTAACATGATTAGAAGAGACCAGCTGGTTAAAGGTATACAGGTCGGAACTAAACATTATAAGCTAAGAGCATTTGCAGATGACCTAGTTTTGACACTACAACAGCCAGAAACTAGTACAAAAAGAGTTTTGGAACTTATTGAAATATTTGGTCAGGTAGCAGGTTTTAAATTGAATAAACACAAGACAAAGGTGTTGGAAAAAAATCTCACGGTGGAGGAAAAAGATAGTTTTCAAAGAGAAACTGGTTTGGAAATTACTAAAAAGGTAAAATATCTGGGGGTGAACTTAACATCTAAGAATGTGAATCTATTTAAAGATAATTATGAGAAATGCTGGGCTGAAGTGAAGAAAGATTTCGATATATGGTCAAGATTGAGACTTTCCTTGTTAGGCCGAATTGCTGTAATTAAGATGAATGTATTGCCGAGATTGTTGTTTTTGTTCCAGACATTGCAAATTTTAGATAAGATGGACTGTTTCAAGAAGTGGCAGAAAGATATATCTAAATTTGTCTGGCAGGGCAAAAAACCCAGAATTAAATTTAAGATTTTGACTGATGCAAAGGATAGAGGGGGCTTTGCCCTGCCGGACTTAAAACTTTATTATGAAGCAGCAGCTTTTTGCTGGCTGAAACCATGGCTACTTCTTGAGAATACAGACATTCTGGACCTGGAAGGTTATGATAATAGTTTTGGTTGGCATGCATATTTATGGTATGACAAGGTAAAGGTACATAGAAATTTTAAAAATCATATTATTAGGAAAGCATTGTATAATGTATGGAATCGATATAAAGATTTGTTTGAAAGTAAAACCCCCAGGTGGCTGTCACCAATGGAAGCTAAGGCGGTAAAAAGATTGAACATGGATACAGACTGGCCAAAATATTGTGAAATTGTAGAATATGATGGTGAAAAGCTGAAATTACAGAGTTTTGAGAAATTGAAACCTAAAGTCCGAGACTGGTTACATTATTACCAGATTAATGAAACTTTTAAGCAGGACAGAAAACTAGGATTTCAGAAGGAGAGGTCAAAGTTAGAAACAGAATTGCTAGAACCCAATACTAAGAATTTGTCTAGAATGTATAATCTGCTGCTAAAATGGAACACACAAGATGAAACGGTTAAATCAGCCATGATTAAGTGGGCACAGGATATTGGTCATGATATTATGTTTGCTGACTGGGAGCAGTTATGGACCACAGGTATTAAATTTACGGCATGTAGTGCCCTGAAAGAGAACATAATGAAAATGATCTATAGGTGGTACATGACCCCAGTCAAGCTTGCAAAGATATATCATTTGCCCAATAACAATTGCTGGAAGTGTAATGAATGTGAAGGAACTTTTTATCACCTTTGGTGGACCTGCCCAAAGATTAAGGCCTACTGGGAAATGATCTATAATGAAATTAAGAAAATCCTTAAGTGGACATTTGTAAAGAAACCGGAGGCTTTTCTCTTGGGCATGGTCGGCCAATTGGTACCAAAGAAAGATAGGACCTTTTTTATGTACGCAACAACAGCAGCAAGAATCCTTTTGGCGAAGTATTGGAAGACTAAAGAACTACCTACTCTGGAAGAATGGCAGACCAAGGTGACTGAATTTATGGGACTGGCAGAGATGACCGGCAGAATCCGTGACCAGAAGAAAGAGACAGTGGAGGAGGACTGGAAAAAATTTAAAATCTATCTTAAAAATTGTTGTAAAATTTCGGAATGTTAAGATGTCAGGGGATTGGACACTAAGAATTACAGCTATAAATCGAAATTTATAAAGCAGAAACTCTTTTTAAAGAGAATTAAATATAAAAATGGGATGAAGAATTGCTAAAAATTTTGAAATTTGGATGCAGTGAAGGGGAGGTTTGGGGAAGTCGCATTATGTTTGTTTTGTTTTTTCTTTATGTTGTAAAATCAATAAAAATTATTATAAAAAAAAAAAAAGAAGGAGCAGGGATCTCATTCTGGCTCTGCCTCCTCCTCCTCTTACCTGCCAAGGAGGCAAAGCAGAAGAACCTAAAGACTCTTTCAAGGCCAGACTGCCTGGGCTTTCCCAATCTGGGTGGTTTTCAACTCTACCTTCAGAGCTCGGAAGCCCAAGGCAGGCACACCCCTCTTTCGCCAGCTCTGCATCTTGACTCAGTCTGTCTCCAGCACAGGAAATATTCTCTGCACCAACTTTTTCCTCCTAGACACAGTGCAATTAATATTGTCATGCTGCTGTTGCTTTCCGAGCCTCATGCAATCTACAGAAATATCTCCTGAGCTTTCAGAAGATGAGAAGACCATAATTTTGATTATTCCAAGTGGAATAAGTTTCATCACAATAACTTTCTGGAGTCTTGAATGGCTAAAGCAGCAGGTGCAGAGCTGGAGAAAAACATGTTGGACAGAAGTCAAGGGGTGTGTTTGGGAGTTGGAAGTTTGGCCTGAACTTTGCTCACAAGCACCAAAGAAGGAGCTGGATCCGACCATGGGCTCTCCTTCCTTGGACGTTTTGAAGCAGAGGTTGGATGGCTATCTGTTGGGATTCTTTAGCTGAGATTCCTGCATTGCAGAGGGTTGGACTAGAGGACCTTGGGGTCCCTTTCCAAGTCTCCCATTCTATGATTCATTGGAGGTTTTTAAGAAGAGGTCGGACAGTCAGGGATGGACAGCAGCCAGATGAAGAAGTCCCAGCATCGTATCCCAGGCATCCAAACTCTTTTAAAATGTAGAGTATTTTTGGGAGGGCAGAGGCTGTTATTGGGTTGTAGTTTTTATTTGATTATATATATTGTGGTTTTACATTTTGATTTTGCTCTCTGAACCACCCTGAGGCCTCCAGGCATAGGGCGGTATATAGATTCAACAAGTAAATAAATATGAAGGAATAAATGGAGAATGCTGAGAATCCTCAGTACTGTGAACGTGATACATGATGGTGGGATCTTGCTTCCTGGAGGCTGCTAGAGACAGAGACTGGTGGAGCCTGCGATGGGGAGGGTTTTCTCAAGCCCGTCTCTGGCCCCTTTGGGTGGGTCTGGGCTGCTTGATTCCTGCCGCTCTCTTCTGGTTCTCTCCCTGAAGGGAAGTAGCGCCTTGGTGGCTTCAAAGCCACTTCAAGTGAATTTCCACCCCATCTTTGAAAGGCTTCTCCAACAGAGGGGAGCTCTCTGGGGTTGGTTGAGGTGGAAAAGGTTGCTCTGAACTTTCGACTCTCCCTTCCCCTTCGACATGTTCTGCGGAAGGAGAGCTTCTGTTGCACATGGAGCCAACTTTCTCCTGGTCTTTGAGCAGAAACTTCTCTACTTGTAAACAATTGCGTGTGCAGAAGCCAGATGTGATGGAAAAGTTGGTTCCATAAGTATTTCTTTTTTACTTTTATCTCCTGCCAGCAAATGGTGAAAGAACGACAGCCTCTGATTGGCTGAGGTTCCAGGAGGAAGAGTTTAAAAAGAGAGACGTTGGAGGGAGACAGGGAGTTGGGCTGTTGAGGGTGGTGTGGTTGGTTGAGTTGAGCTGGTTGAGGAAGGAGGTTGGGCGTTAGATAGGGAGATAGGATAGGAGTCAGGTTGAAATACAACGAGTGTTGAGGAGGCAGAGATGGTTCTGGAGAAAAGGTCCACTCCACTGTACAGTGAAGGACTGAGTGTAGTGTCTGCGTGTAGTGTCCTGCGGGAGTAATAGGACCAGATCTTGCAGGGAGACTGAGGCTGAGACAGAAGTAGGAGCTGAGGTCTACTTAGGTCTCAAACTAGTCTGGAGGGGAGAGACTCTTCTGAGGAAAGAAGAGACTCCCAAAACCCAGTGAAGGAAGGGTGTGTGTGGTGAACCCTTAAGACTGTTACTGAAAGTCCGCCCTCAGTTTGTTAAAGGGGTGGGTAACTGAAGGAAAAGAGGGATGCGGGTGGTGCTGTGGTCTAAACCACAGAGCCTAGGGCTTGCCTAGGTCGGCGGTTCATTTTTTTTTTTTTTTTAAATAATTTTTATTGGGTTTTTACATTTTATAACAACAAACACACACACAAAGACAAAGACAAACAAACACACAAATACAATTACATACCCTAAGTTTCTTTACCCACTTTCATTGACTTCCCCCCACCCCCTCCTCTTACATCCCAATTCCAAAATTAATTCAGCAAGTTCTTACCTAACCTCTTAAAGATATTCACATTGCTTTTAAAAATTAAAATCTTTTGTTTATCTGTATTCAACTATCCAATTCTCTTATAATCATTAATTTCTTTTTTTTTAAGGTCGATCTAACTTCCCCTTCACAAATTTTCCCTTTATTATATTAATTATAGGTCACATTGACCAAGTAAAACAAAACATAACATTTTATAATTCTATTCTCTCCCCCCCCCTGCCCCGGTTTCTGTCCCTTCCTAGACAAATGTCCAGAAAACAAACAAAAAATATTTCTAGCCCGGATTCCTCACGTCCGAGGCGTCTGATTCTCTGTCAGTCCCTCTCTGCCAGCTATATTGGTAGTCCTCTTTGATGGTCCTAAGACCCCAAAGGAGTTCAGTCAGAGTCAGATCATATTTTCTTTCATTCAGAATGTTGAAGAGTGTTTGCTGCGAAAGACCATCTAGTTTTCCATACTCAAGAGAAAAGTCCCAATCATATTGCTTTGTTCTTTCTAGTTTTAATATTCCAAGTACTCCAGGGGCTTCTCTCTTCTTCTTTCTCATCTTTCGCAGGTCTGTAATCCAGAGGTCTTCTTGCTCATACTCTAACGCTGCAGATTTCTGGTTGATATTTTCCACTTGTAGTGTCTGAACTCCTTCTTTTTTCTCTGTCAATTCCAAAGGCATCTCTTCCTGCTCAGCTGCAGAATTTTTATCGTACATCTCCTTTGTGCATTCAGCAGAGTTGTTTGTTTCAGGATTCAAGGTCATAAAAACTTTACTCAGAGCCATACTCTGCTCCTGCAGGATTCCCACGAGAAAAAACATTTTTTCTATCTCCGCCAGTAATTTTCCCTCTGCAGCCATTGTAATGTCACTAATTCCCCCTAGGGGGCTTTCAGTTATTTAGTAGTCCTTTTCCAATAATCTGTTACTTTGTTATTATCAATACTTTGTTTCCAGTCGCCCCAGTCCAAATGTATCAGCTTTAATTCCAAGAGTTATTAAATAGCAAAATTCTTTACTTTGTCCGCCCGTTTGACAGCTTCTTTGACAGCTGTCAAACTCCTTTCACTTCTTCCTCCGGGACCCAAATAGGACACTCCCGGGTTTTTTGGGGGGGATACACACAAAGTTCCAAATTCCCTTTCTCTCCAGCACAAAAATCTTGTTCTATCAAATTTGTGAGAAACTTTTAAATCCTCAAAACAGTATTCATTCCGCCTTAATTCTCCGTTCCTTGCTTTGAAACGTCTATAAGTAGAGGGGGTGCGGACTTCCCTTTAACACATCCCCCGATCGTGCCGAATTCACAGGATAAAATTTTTAAAGTCCAAATTCCACTACTCACGGGTCCTTTGTTATCCAGTCCAAATTTTGGGAAGAAAGTCAGCGCTCTCCGGCCATGGCTTGCGGCTTCGCTCTACTGAGGTAGCGGTCTACTCTCAGCACCACGCCACTCTCCGTACCCTCTCCGCAGCCTTTAAAAAGGCTCTTCGTGGGTCGGGGAGGGCGCTTAAGGTGCCCACCGAGTCACCAAGTCCGCAGGCTTCCGTGCCTGCGGTTTCTGAGGGTCCCCGTGTCGCCGGCACGGCAAGACCCGTCCTCAGCAGAGCCGATTCCCTCCGGAGCTCGGAGGGAATCCGCCATTAGCCGTTCGCGCTAACCCGGAAGTTCCCCTAGGTCGGCGGTTCAAATCCCCACGACGGGGTGAGCTCCCGTTGCTCGGTCCATGCTCCTGCCAACCTAGCAGTTTGAAAGAACATCAGAGTACAAGTAGATAAATAGGTACTTCTCCAGTGGGAAGGTAAACGATGTTTCCGTGCACTGCTCTGGTTCTCCAGAAGCGGCTTAGTCATGCTGGCCACATGACCCAGACATGCTGGCCACATGACCTGCGGACAAACGCTGGCTCCGCGACTGGACTTAACTGTTAGGGCTCCCTTTATCTTTAACTGAAGGAAAGTACCGCCTTAGAACGGAACCAAACTATAAAGCTGAAACCTGTGAAAATGAATTGAACTAGCGTATTATTATTGGAGTAACCTAAGTTTCTCCACTTGTATTATACTACCTTGTTTAAAAATAAATCTTTATTGTTATTTTAAAAACATCTGCTTGAGACTCCAGCTCACTGGTTATCCCCCACACCCAGGTCCCCTACAGAATACTCTGGGATAGTTAGCATTGGTTTTAAGGGTGGTTCAGTGAGGGGGGGGCAATATATGTAAAAAAGAGCAGGCACATTGAGGCGCCAAGCCCGTTGCACCAGGCTAGCATTCTAGCAGTTTTATTATTCTTTATCAATTTATTTATTAATATTTACTTCTTTCTTACTTACTCATTTCATCTCTTGCATAAAATCCACGTACCACAGGGTTAGGCCAATAACTCCCAAAGCACTTTATGTAACAATCATAAAAAGTTTACAAACTTACTTCAGAACATACAAAAAGTTAAAATAATAAAACAGACTCAAATTACCTCAACTTCCTAAGAATCTGGGTGGATCCTTAACGAAAATATATTTTTTATAACAATTTAATAAAGTCTCCATAGATATTCCAAAACACCTTTCTTCTTGTACAATTTGTAAAAATAAATACATAATTTCTTCTTGACTCCTCACCTCTCCTTTCTCGATGTTTGTTTTTATTACTCCTTTTTATCAGATGTTTTAAAATATATATGCTTTTATTATGTAAGCCCTGATGTCATATTTCAATAATCCTCTGCCTTTGACTTCATGTATGGATGATGGTTTGACAGATAATATATCCAGGGTCTCCATTCTTCCTTAAACAATCCATCATTTTGGATGGTCATTTTGGATGGTCATTTTAGCAGGTAATTTCACCATTTCAGCATATTCCCCCAGTTTCATAAGCCATTGAGGGGGCAACTCCCATCTCTTGCGGGGGTGCAATTAGTGCCAGCACCGTCCGTTAAGAGTCTGGGTGTAATCTTCGATACCTCCCTCTCTATGGAGGCGCAGATTACAGCTATAACAAAGGCGGCATTTTTTCATCTCCGCCAAGCTAAGCAGTTGGCCCCTTATCTCTCTCGCCCTGACCTAGCCACTGTGATCCATGCGACGGTCACCTCCAGACTGGATTATTGTAACTCGCTCTACGTGGGGCTGCCCTTGAGACTGACCCAGAAACTCCAGCGGGTGCAGAATGCCGCGGCGAGACTCCTTATGGGGTCTTCGCTGCGAGATCACATTCATCCGGTACTATACCAGCTGCACTGGCTCCCGGTGGAGTACAGGATCAGGTTTAAGGTGCTGGTTTTAACCTTTAAAGCCCTATACGGCCTAGGACCCTCGTACCTACGGGACCGCCTCTCCTGGTATGCCCCACAGAGAAACCTACGGTCTGCAAATAATAACATCCTCAAGGTCCCAGTCCTCAGAGAGGTTAGGCTGGCCTCAACTAGAGCCAGGGCCTTCTCGGCTGCGGCTCCAATCTGGTGGAATGCTCTGTCACAAGAGACTAGGGCCCTGCGGGACCTGACATCCTTCCGCAGGGCCTGCAAGACAGAGTTGTTCCACCAGGCCTTTGGTCAGGGCGCAGCCTGACTCCCTCCTCTGGCAACCTGCACAGAATCTTGCTTAATCAGTTGCCATTAAATTGATTTTAATTGATTTTTATAATGAAATATTTTTAGAATGTGCGATTATCTGATTGTTTGATTGTTTGATTGTTTGATTGTTGTTAGCCGCCCTGAGCCCGGCTTCGGCTGGGGAGGGCGGGATATAAATAAAATTTATTATTATTATTATTATTATTATTATTATTATTATTATTATTATTCCTCTTTGGTGGGGAAGTCTTTCCATTTCTGTGCATATAAAGTTCTAGCTGCTGTGGTTGTAGACATACATAAACTAGTCAGCTTTCTCTGGACCATTATTTATTAATTTTATATTGCACCCTTCATTGGAATTCTACAGGTTGAATTGCTAAAAGACTTAGAGCTTAGTGAGCTTACCACCAATTTGAAGTGTTGAAAATTTAAGTAGGATGCAATCTTGGCTTATTAACCTATTCTAAATGCTTCATCAGTGGCTGTTCTGCCAATTATTTTCACTTCCCATCTGATCTTGGTTTTGCTCTATAAATGGGGACCTGAATGGGAGGAACCTGAGTTGGAGGAGGAGGAGACCTCTCGCTCTTCCTTCCGGACTGAGCATAAGATGCCTCCTCTTAAAAGGTTTGGCAGGCAGGGAATACAACTATCTGGCTTCGTCTCATTGCTTCCCTCCAATAGATGAGTAGCTGTGTTTTCTTTAGGCACTTCTGGACACTGGGAACATGGACTATTTTAAGAATCAGATGTCCCCTGAATTCCTTGTTGTCAGGTGCTCCTTTGTGTTCAGCTCAGGCCTCAGCACAATAATGTAGCACTTGGGAAGGAAGATGCAGCCCAGAAGCCCAGCGCTGGAGGCCAACATAGAGAAGATCTGCACGGCCACCATGTACTTGCCCTTGGTGCTCAGGTAGGTGGGCACAAAAGACACCCAAACACTGCAGAAGACCAGCATGCTGAAGGTGATCAGCTTGGCTTCGTTGAAGGAGCCAGGCAGCTTCCTGGCTAGGAAAGCCACCGTGAAGCAGGTGGCAGCCAAGAAGCCCAGGTAGCCGAGGGCAACATAGAACATGGCCACAGACCCTTCGTTGCATTGCAGAATGATCTCTTCCACCTGGGAGCGCATGTCGGGCTCTGGGAATGGGGGAGAAGAGCCCAGCCAGATGGTGCAGATGAGAACTTGCCCCCCAGAACAGGAGATGACAATGGAGTTGGCCAGACTCTGGCCCAGCCATCTCCTCACCCTGTTCCCGGGCTTTGTGGCCAGGAAGGCGCACCACCGTGATGGTCTTTGCCAAGACAGAAGAAACAGCAACTGAGAAGATGATGCTGAAGGCCGTTTGTCGGAGAAGGCAGGTCTCTTTCCTTGGGCGCCCGATGAAGAGGAAGGAGGACAGAAGGGAAAGCAGGAGGGAGACGAGGAGGATGTAGGAGAGGTCCCGGTTGTTGGCTTTGACAATGGGAGTTTCCTTGTATTTAATGAAGATTACCATCACAATGCCTGCTGTTAAGGACAAGAAGAGGGCAATGGAAGCTAAAACTATTCCCAAATATTCTTCATAAGCCAGGAAGATGATAATCTTGGGGACACATTAATCTCTGTCCTTGTTTGAATGGTGATCTTCTGAGCATTTGGTGCAATGTTCTGCATCTGGGGAAGGGGAAAAAATGGCTGCAGCATCACTTACACCCCTAATGATCTGTGCTCTATTAACATTGTGATCTAGGATAAACTGAGAGGCAGTGACCACTCCACTTCTGTTAACTGGATCCTGACTATTCCTCTGAACCTTTAAAATGCAGACATGCAAAGTTCATAGCAGTGAGATCAAAACGGTCCATAGATTATAATTGTAATAATTTTCAAATAAAGTATTGTTTATTTTTTAGTGTGCTTTTGCTGTTAGTAATTTGCTGCTTTTCATCGTCTATCCATTATTTTTGATAAGTGTCAACATTATTTCCTTTTTGTGTGGCTTGTTTTAAAAAATAAAAAAGGAATGCTTTGCGGGCATTCCTATCAGAGCTGCCCAGTTTGCACCCCAGAGATTTCTTCCTTATGGTCATTCCTATCAACTCACTTCCTGGATGTAATAAAGGTGATTAATACTAAGGAAGTCGAGGAAGGATTCCTATTCCCCTATGTCTGCAGAATTCTCACAAAAAGTGTGTGAGACTGAATTTCTGCCCTGTGTTTACTCTCTCCAGGAATTCCTTTCCCCATGGAGTCACCCACCTTCCCAAGCGGAGAAGGTCCCTTCCGCACACCGAGCACAAGCGTAGCAGCAAACAGGCTTTCCTTCTAGAATCACTTTGGCATATCCAGGTCGACATCTTTCTGTACACCTGGAACGAGGTACAGTCTAACCAGAAAGACAAGAAGGTGCAACAAAGAGGAACAGTTAGGAGTAACGCAATCTCTATAGCATGGTGGTGATCCCTGACAACCGGTCTTCCCGGCTCAGGATGATGGGAGCTGTAGTCCAAAGACTGGGGACCCAAGTTTGGGAAAGCCTGATCTACCCAAAGATTTGCAGTTGTGGCCCCCAATGAATCATTCAGGAAATCATCACAGCTCTACATCACATCACATAGAAGGTTGGGGAGGGGTCTGTCTGGCAGGGAATCCTGAGAGATCCCAGTTGCCGTTTCCAGCAGCCAAGAACCTCAGTAGGCTGCCATCTCCCCATTCCCTTAATGCGGTCAGTTCTCTTTAGCTTCAGAACATGATCTCTGGAATGCAGCCTGGAATTTCAACCCTGCACTGACCATTGGGGTGACCAGAATATCTTGTGCTTGAAATTTAGTTCAGTACAACTGAGGTTTGAGCCACAGAACTTTGTTTCATCTTCTCCATTTACCTGTTTCCCTTCTTAAAAAAACTTCAAAGCAAATGACAATGGGTCTGACATGTGATTCCCCCAAATTTCAGGATTCGAATAATCTCTCACATGGTTCATTCCCGTGTTTGTGTTTGTGTGTTTCAGAGAGAGAGAGAGAGAAAGCTCTTTGCTGTTCAATGCCCAACTGAAAGGAGAGTTGGGGTTTTTTGGGTTTTTTTTTGCCAAATTGCTTTAATTGATTTTCCAAATTTCACCACATCAACCACAAATTAAGACAAATTTAATACAAGTGAGCTTACTCACAAATTAAAAAATATATACAATAAATCAGTAATTATCATTTCTAAAATAAATTACTTTTCATCCTTCTGCATGTGTGAAAGGTCAATATCCTTTATTTGAGCATCCCAAATTCCACTCCTATCTCAGCAGCTAGAGAAAGAAGGAGTGGTGGTTCCAGCTGTTACTGGACAGTCAGCCTGACATGGTCATTCTGCAGTGGTTGTTCAAGGAACACCACAATCAGGATCTCCTAGCCCCCCCTCCCCCAATTATTCCCTCTACCTTATTGAATTTCTTGTTCCACTCAATGGCTTCTGGGTTAATGGTGAACTTTATACCAGCAGACGTCTCACTCCTTATATTCCCAATTTTCACAAGGTCACGAGACTTATTGGGAGACATCACCCAGTTCATAATATCGAAGTCCGCTGGTAGCTCCCAGTTCTCATCCAAGCACAGTCTGCCCCTGGAAGTATTCAGACACCGGATTTCTCTCAAGAAAGGGTGAGGCTGGAATGGCAGGGGAAAGCAGCAGCATTAAGAAACTGGGAAGCTACAACAGGCAATTAATCAAGCCAAAATGGGGAAAACACCGGGGCCAGGTGGTCTATCAGCAAAGTACTATAAGAAATTACAAGATTATTTGGCACAACCACTAAAAGATTTAAGATACTTACATTACGCTGATTCTGAAAAAAGATACAGATCTATTATCAGTCAAAAATTATAGGCTGATTTCTCTATTAAATAATGACTATAAGCTGTTTGCAGACCTATTGACAAACAACATGAAAGTGCTATTAATGGATTTAATTCATCAGGACCAGGCTGGTTTTTTACCAGGCCGCCAGATGAAGGATAATATAAGGAATATAATTGATATAATAGAAGATCTGGAGGTTAGAAATGATAGGCAAGCAGTGTTGATTTTTATAGACGCAGAGAAGGCATTTGACCATGTTTCATGGACTTCTACAAAGAAGACTATAGAGATGATGAATTTCAGAGAGTCATTACAGTGGTACCTCAGGTAAAGAACTTAATTCGTTCTGGAGGTCCATTCTTAACCTGACACTGTTCTTAACCTGAGGTACTACTTTAGCTAATGAGGTCTTCCGCTGCCGCCGCACGATTTCTGTTCTTATCCTGAAGCAAAGTTCTTAACCCGAGGTACTATTTCTGGGTTGCCAGAGTCTGTAACCTGTAGCATCTGTAACCTGAAGTGTCTGTAACCTGAGGTACCACTGTACTTAGAGGAATTGACTCAATTTATTCTGACTAACAGGCTATGATGATAGTAAATAATGTAATAAGAGAAAAACTCAAAATAATGAAAGGGACAAGACAGGGATATCCCCAGTCACCATTATTATTTTAGTTTTAGAGACCCTGGTCAGAAGTAGAAGATCAGATGAAGAAATAAAAGGGATAACAGTAGGTTAAAGGTAAAGGTAAAGGGACCCCTGACCATTAGGTCCAGTCCTGACTGACTCTGGAGTTGCGGCGTTCATCTTGCTTTATTGGCAGAGGGAGCCGGCGTACATCTTCCGGGTCGTGTGGCCAGCATGACTAAGCCGCTTCTGGCGAACCAGAGCAGCTCATGGAAACGCCGTTTACCTTCCCTCCGGAGCGGTACCTATTTATCTACTTGCACTTTGACATGCTTTCGAATTGCTAGGTTGGCAGGAGCAGGGACTGAGCAATGGGAGCTCACCCCGTCACGGGGATTCGAACCACCGACCTTCTGATTGGCAAGTCCTAGGCTATGTGGTTTAACCCACAACGCCACCCGCACCCCAACATTAGGTTACAAAGCATATAAACTCAAGGCATTTGCAGATGACCAAGTGGTAACTGTAGAAGACCCCTTGGCTAGTAAACCAAGGGTCTTGAACAGATTCTCAAGTTTGGAGAAGTAGCAGGTTTTAAACTAAATAAAGGTAGAACGAAAGTATTGGTGTAAAATGTGAAAGAGCAAAATAAAAAAGACAAAAAATGGAACTGATGATTGAGAAGAAAGTTTAATATTTAGGAGTATGGATAACAGCTATGAACATAAATATTTTTAAGAATAACTACACAGGAGCTTGGAGAGAAATGAAGAAAAACTTAAATTATATATATATATATATATATATATATATATATATATTTGCTTTCGTAGATTTTCACGGGTACAGGAATGCAGGTTTTGGTGTCCTCGGGTGTCTTCCCGTGTAAAAGTTGGGGTGTCTAGGCGACGTTTCGACGAGGTCTCACTCGTCATCTTCAGGCTGGTGCTTTCGGCTTCTTGTTACTGGCTTCTTGTTACTGAGATCCTGCTCTGTTCCAGTAACAAGAAGCCGAAAGCACCAGCCTGAAGATGACGAGTGAGACCTCGTCGAAACGTCGCCTAGACACCCCAACTTTTACACGGGGAGACACCCGAGGACACCAAAACCTGCATATATATATATATATATATATATATGAGAGATATCTGGAGGGTGGCAGCACGACAACAGGACTTTTCTGTGGTGGCTCCTCGCTTGGGGGATGCTGTCCTTTGCCTTTGTGACAAATCTTTAGGTGCCAGGCGAGAAAGTTATTCTGTAACCAGGATTTGGGTGGATAAAACCATCTCTGGGCATTTTAATGTGCTTTTGGTTTGCTTGTTTTGTTTCTTTCATTTGCTTTTTCTATTCTCATTTTGTATTTTTATTCTGTAAACCACCCTGTGATCTTCAGATGAAAGTTGATATATAAACAGAATAATACTAATATTATTGCTACAGACCCTCCAAAGGTCAAAATGGCACCCAGTTGAGAGGTGCTGGAACTGAGTTCCAGCGAGTTCCCCCTGAAGAAAGCCCTGGGTATAAATAGCAAAATGATCGTTATGGGATGGGACATCCCTATTTTCATCGGAGACATGTTGGAAGGTAAGCTACTATTAGTAATACTAAAAGTAACTATGATATTTTGCAGGTCTATCCACAGTTAGACAGATCAGCATCTGTGTGGACTGCAGGTTGCAAAAAGGGGAAGGAAATACCTGCCACGGCTGTGGCCTTTGGGGTCCCCATTGCTCTCCTTCCTCCACCATCAGCCTCCTCTGGGATCTAGTGGAAAGTGAAGCATGCAAGGCCTGAGCCACAGCTTGAACATGGATGTAAGTGCCATAGCTGTCTAGAGACAGGATTGTCTCACATACCCCTTGGGACACCATCTCCATTTCCTCCTCCTCTCTGCATCTTGTTCGGCCTTTCACAGACAACAGATGCTTTGAATATGAACACTGAAAAGCTTCATCCAAAAAATCTCCAAGAAGATTGGACTGCGATTTATATTTCTCACCTTTGTTGCTCCTTATTCCGGTCTGAATTTCAGAGGACAGAGAACCATGGAGGTGCTGGAAGTAATTTGTAGGGATGTAAAAGCTAAATCTGATTTCTTGCGAAGCTGTTGTGATCCAGACTTTCGCCCCTATTTCCTTCTCATAGATATCGTGTATTACCATGAGTATTATGATAACATGTGCATTGGTTATATAGGAAACAAATACCCCAACTTGTCTCCATAGGAAAAAAGGTTCCCCAGGTCTGATAAATTGTTCTATATTATTTTCTGGTAGTCTTTTTGATAAAGCAATGCAGGTTCCGCTGCTGAGCATCAGAGGTTTCACAGCGCTCACAAATCTTTCTCCACTGTCATTGTCTGGAGTGAAGAGGCCAATCCACGTCCATCCAAAATACAGGAGTAATTCAACAATCCCCTGGTACTGACTTTCCTCTTTGGGACTCATCCGGTAGACAAAAGGGAACAGGGTTTTACCTTCGAGAACCTGGGCAGTGAAGCCATGACTGATCTAGCAAGGAAAGCAAAAGATCAACAATTTATTTTACTTTCAGCACAACAGATATTTAATTATCTGAAATGACTGATATCTAAATCTCTGCTGGCTGAGGCTGTTGGGAGTTTTAGTCTGAAACATCTGGAGGTGACAAGTTGGTGAAGGCTCAGTTTTGAAAAAGGGATGTAGCATCCATAGCTCAGGATTTTCCCATTTTTAAAAATATCCCCACTTGACCCCTCCAAAGGGAAAGTAGAATCTTACGCAGCTGAAATTCTCTTTCCCTCCATGCTCTCCCACTACTTACCTGTGGGATTTTGTAGATGCCTGACAAGGCTGAAATCACTCTTGAGATGACAGTATTGCCTCTTTCAAGAACAGCCAGCAGGTGATTCTGTTCTCCACAGTGATAATTGGGAATATGGCATCCACTGCCTGCAAGCAGCTCTAGCATGGCGTCCGAAGTCATCCTTGCATCGAAATAGTTCTCATAGATGTTGTAGCCCAGGGTGATGTTGGGTAAGAGCCTGAGATCCTGGTTGATCTCTTGGATGGTGAGCAGGAAAGACAACATGTGCCAGTAGAACCTAGCTGCCTCCCTGCAATAAAGGAATTCTTTAAAAAGAGTGAAACTGGCATTCATATTAATGGGGTTGGGGACATTATATGATCCACAAAGATTAATATTTGTTTGTTTCTTTGTTTATCCATCCTTTTGCATCGACATCAAACCTTTTCCTGTCTAGCATAAAATAAAAATTTGGAAATCTCTGCTCCATAACCGGAGCTTTGATGCAAACAGCACACAGCTGTTCAACAGTGGAACAGACTCCCTCCGAAGGTGACCATGTGTCATGGATGCTCCAGGTGAGATTCCTCCAGGTCCCTTCCATCTCTACAACTCTATGATTCTTTTCTACTGTGTTTCTATGAGTAGGAAATTAAGGCGGCCCTCAAAATTTGAGATATACTGGGAAGCTGCTCCCTAGGTTGCTTTTCCTGCAGTGGTCTTTGGCGCCTTCCAAGGGGCTAGACTACAGGTAGATAAGAGACAATTTTATTGAAAGAGAGGAAGCACCAAATACTTCAGTACACTTTTACTTAGAAATGAGGCCTGGTGGCTTTCAGGTTTGAGTGTGTAGTAGAATTTATAATTTTGCTCATATTTTTCATCACTGACTCCACCAATGAGGACACCCCCTGGTCTGTATTATTTTACATAATCATTTTATTTGAAGCATATCATTCCTGTTCTTCGCCCATAAAAATCCAGCCATTTTCAGGAGTTTCTTAAAACGCTTCTAATTTTTTTTAAAAAATGACAGAAAGGGGAAAGTGCTGGGATTGGAGGAGGAAACCTTTAATGTAGCTGAGACAGAGTTCCCCATGATGGGCTGTAGGTCTCCCGTTGCATTGTGTAAAGAGATTTGTGCTAAGGTTGTTCACAAATGACCCAAATAGAATAAACATAAAATAATCATAGCAGCTTGGAAATTGCTTGAGTTTCATGCCACCCTCTGGCTTAGGAAGAAACCTCAAACACCTCACTACTTTGAAATGAGGCCAGTTGTGTGTGGTCAAAAAAGGAATAATTCCTTTTCACATTTTAGAGATCTAAGTCCACTTACAAGGAACTCCCCTGACATATTATTTTATTTATCCTTTCAATTAAAGCACATCTTTCCTGCTCTTCAGCTACGAAAGGTCCCCAAGAGGCTCTTAAAATTCCATGTGCAAAACTGTAGCATTCCTTAATGACAGTTTATGAATGGTCCAAATGGAATAATATTGCATAAAACCTTTAAGCCTTGGAAATTGTCTGAGTTTCATGGCATCCCGCAGGTGGGGAAATTCAGTGCATCCTTTTGAACCCTTACCAGATTTCTTGCATTCTTCTAAAAGCAACACAGAGGAATAGGTACAGGATTGTTTTACTTAGGAAGACAGAGGGAACAAGGAAATTGGAGAGGTTTGTGTGGAATCTTCTCCTGGACGACCCAGCTCCCATCAGCCCCAGCCAGCAAGACCAATGGTCAGGGCAGGGCAGTCCTGCAACATCAGCCCTTGGCTCCCCAGCCCTGAGAAAGGGGCTATTTCCTATTTCAACCATTGCAAGGACTGGAGGACCATGAAACCCAGCCGCATATGATCTTACATACACTTCATTCCTGGCGAAGGGTGTCTGAGTAAAGTTGTATGGAGTTGTCTCAATAAGGCGTTTTGGAGAGATGATCCCACTGATGAGAAAGTGTCCAGGCCGGTAGTAATTGCGAGCATCCGTTTCATCCCTGACCAGATTCAAGGGGCATTTCGCCTTGTGGTTCCCGCAGACTCCAAAGGGCATCATGAGCAGCAGAAGCAGGGATCTCATTCTGGCTCTGCCTCCTCCTCCTCTTACCTACCAAGGAGGCAAAGCAGAAGAACCCAAAGACTCTTGCAAGGCCAGACTGCCTGGGCTTTCCCAATCTGGGTGGTTTTCAACTCTACCTTCAGAGCTCGGAAGCCCAAGGCAGGCACACCCCTCTTTCGCCAGCTCTGCATCTTGACACAGTCTGTCTCCAACACAGGAAAGATTCTCTGCACCAACTTTTTCTTTCCCAGTCACAGTGCAATTAATATTGCCATGCTGTTGTTGCTTTCCGAGTCTTGTGCTACCCCCAGAAATATCTCCTGAGCTTTCAGAAGATGAGATGACTATAATTTTGATTATTCCAAGTGGAATAAGTTTCACCACAATAACTTTCTGGAGTCTTGAATGGCTCAAGCGGCAGGTGCAGAGCTGGAGAAAAACATGTTGAACAGAAGTCAAGGGGTGTGTTTGGGAGTTGGAAGTTTGGCCTGAACCTTGCTCCCAAGGACCAAAGAAGAGCCCTGAAGCTGGATCCGACCATGGACTCTCCTTCCTTGGAGATTTTAATGCAGAGTTTGGATAGCCATCTGTTGGGATTCTTCAGCTGAGATTCCTGCATTGCAGAGGGTTGGACTAGAGGACCTTGGGGTCCCTTTTCAAGTCTCCCATTCTATGATTCATTGGAGGTTTTTAAGAAGAGGTGGGAAAGTCAGGGATGGACAACAGCCAGATGTAGGAGTCCTAGCCTTGTATCCCAGGCATCCTAAGCCCTTTTCAAATGTGGGGGTTTTGGGGGTATTATTGGCTTGTTGTTTTTATTTTGATTATATATGTTGTGGTTTTATATTTTGATTTTGTTCTGTGAACAGCCTTGAGACCTCCAGGGATAGGGCGATATATAGATTCAGTACATCAATAAATAAAGGAATAAATATGAATAAATAAAAATCAATCAATGGAGAATGCTGAAAAATGCCATCCTCACTACTGTGAACGGGATACATGATGGTGAGATCTTGTTTCCTGGAGGCTGCTAGAGACAGAGACTGGTGGAGCCTGCGATGGGGAGGGCTTTCTCAAGCCCACCCTCTGGCCCCTTTGGCTGGGTCTGGGCTGCTTGATTCCTGCCTATCCCTTCTGGTTCTCCCCCGGAAGCGAAGTAGCTCTTTGGTGGCTTTGAAGCCACTTCAAGTGAATTTCCACCCCATCTTTGAAAGGCTTCTCCAACAGAGGGAAGCTCTCTGGGGTTGGTGGAGGGGAGAAAGGTTGCTCTGAGCCTTAGGCTCTCCCTTCCCCTTCGACATGTTCTGGGGAAGGAGAGCTTCTGTTGCACATGGAGCCAACTTGCTCCTCGTCTTTGAGCAGAAACTTCTCTACTCATAAACAAATTGTCTGCGCAGAAGCCAGGCTAGCATTTTAGCAGCTTTATTATTCTTTATCTATTTATTTATTCTTATTTATTTAATCTGATTCATAAAATCCATGCAGCACTTGATTAGGCCAATAACCCCTAAAGCACTTTATTTTAAGATAAGGCAGGACATTCAGAAAAAAGTTTACAAACTTACTTCAGAACATTAAAAAAAGTTAAAATAACAAAATTGTATCAGCTTCCTAAGAATCTGGGTGGATGCTATATTATTAAATTTATTTTTTAAAAATATTTTTTATTAATTCTCCAAAGATATTCCAAAACACTTGTCTAAACACTAGAGTTGTTTTTTAAAACAACTAAATACATAATTGCTTCTTGACTTCGCACCCCTCCTTTTTTGATGTTTGTTTTATTACTACTTTTTATCACCTGTTTTTAAAAACATGTTTAAGTTATCTAAGCCCCGAAGTCGTATATCAGTAATCCTCTGCTTATATTTCAAATCCTGCCTTTGACTTCAGGTATGGATGTTAGTATGGCAGATAATATAACAATGGTCTCCATTCTTCCTTGAACAATTCTTCCTTATGTCCTCTTAGTTTCGCAGGGAATTTCTCCATTTCAGCCTCTTCCACCAGCTTCATAAGCCATTCCTCGTTGGTGGGGAATTCTTCTTTCCACTTCCGTGTGTATAAAGTCCTAGCTGCTGTTGTGGTTGCATTCAGAAAACCTAACTAACCACCGGTGCCAGTTTCTCATCTCCCTTTCCTGAGCAAGGTTCTGGACCAGATCCAGGCGCTTTTGAAAGAAACTGGTTTTCTGGATCCCTTTCAAGTGGGCTTTAGGCCAAGCAGGCTGGGAAGTGCTGGGACTGGCCAGTCATTGGGGCTGCCTAGTCAAGTTCTCCAGACCGGACTGCTCACTGCTGAGTCGCTCTGGCATGGGACTTGGCAACCATTTTCCCTCTGTCTTCTCTCTTAGGTTTCAGTCAGAGTCAGTCTGCCTCAGTTGTGAGCAGTGTGCAATCTCAGTCAAACTGTTTGGAAACATGGTGTTTAGGAAGAAGTTTATTTTAACTCAGTAAAGCTCTTATTCTTTCAATTGAAAACTCTGCATTATTAATTTACACGTCAGATTAGGTCTGACGTCGTTTCCAGACGGTGTTAGTTGGGGAATGTTTTTCATTCCCGGGAGCCTTGAATGTGGGGTTCCACAGGGCTCAATCCTATCCACAGGGCACTGGCTCCCAGTGGAGTACAGGATAATAATAATAATGATTTATTATTTATATCCCGCCCACCTGGCTGGGCTTCCCCAGCCACCCTGGGTGGCTTCCAAAAAAACATTAAAATACTGTAATACACCAAACATTAAAAGCTTCCCTAAACAGGGCTGCCTTCAGATGTCTTCTAAAAGTCTGGTAGTTGAATAATAGTAATATGTAGGATCAGGTTCAAGGTGCTGGTTTTAACCTTTAAAGCCCTATACAGCCTAGCTTGGGACGAGCCTGGCAGCTGTCCAAAAATTAAGAGGAGGGAATGAAGGAGGTGAGGACAGGTGACCCCGCCTAGGCTGAAGTCACCCCCCCCCCAATAATCACCCCAGGCCTCAAAACTGTCCAAAATTCCTTTTTTGTCTCCTAAAAAAGCCACAGCTAAAGTTTTCCTCTGTTTTCTCATAGGCAAACCGTGACTTTTATCAGTACAAGAGAGCTTCAAAAAAGGCTAATGAATAGGCTCTGTCATTGCCAAGAATACTCAGGCCTGAGAAGTGACTTTTATCTCATTCAGTTGCAACATCTTGGACATGCTGAACGCAAGGCTTCTCACTCCCTTTCCTGGGAAGGGTGCCAAGAGTCCAAGAGTCCCAAGACAGGAGCTTTCTGTTCATGCTCAGGGGAACTCGAGGCAGGACTCTGAAGGGGAGGAGAAAGGGGAGGGAACTGGAAGGGGAATATATGCTCTGTGCAAATGACTGTGAACCCGTGCTTGTTTGTGAACTATCACACTTGCTCCTTCTACCAGTTCATGGATGGTAGAAATAAAGCTTTTTCTCCGAAACTATTCCTTGAGTGTCTGTTGACTTCTCTGCAGTGGCTCCCCGTCTGTGGAATGCTCTCCCCAGGGAAGTTCACCTGGCACCTTCATTATGCACAGTTAGGCACCAAGCAAAAACGTTGCTTTTTAACCAGGCCTTTGGTTGATTGGAAGGACATCTTATGCCCTTTTAAAATGTGGGGTTTCAGGGGTTTGTTATTGGGTTGTTGTTTTAGACCTCCAGGTATATAGATATAGGGATATAGACCAATATATTTTAGGTCTTTAGACCTCCAGATTCAACAAACAAACAGTCAGCTCTCTCAGGACCTTTATTTATTAAATTTATAAAGCACCCTTCATTGGAATGCTACAGGTTGAATTGCTATAAGACTGAGAGTTTGGTAAGCTTTCCACTAGTTTTGAGTCATGAAAGTTGAAGCAGGATGCGATCTTGGCTAATTAATATAAATGCTTTATCAGTGGCTGTTCTGTGAATTATTTTTAGTTGCCCATCTGATCTTGGCTTTCCTCTATAAATGGGGGCCTGAGTGGGACGAACCTGAGTTGGAGGAGGAGGCCTCTCGCTCTTCCTTCTTGACTGAGCATAAGGTTTGGCAGGCAGGGAATACAACTATTTGGCATCGCCTCATTGCTTCCCTCCAATGCTGAACTTGTTGCTGGCTCACTCACTCTGGTGATCCACTCAACATCAGTGCACAACGTGTCAGATCCAGGCCAAATCAAGAGAATTCATTTTACTCCAGTCAAGGCTATGCTTAAGGTCAGCGGCTACTCTTTGGAACAGGGAGCAGAGCTTACACGATACAGAAATTAAATCAACAGACTAAGGAGGATAATTTAAATCAATTTCTCAGTTTATTGATATACTAAGCTTGGGAGAATGAAATGATGTGAAGTGCACTTATAAATGATACAGCATACAAAGGATTTCCACCCATCTTACTGTTCATGTGAACAGGACTTCCTAAAACCCAGGCTAAGAATGAACACAATCTCTTTCAGAGATGGAGAATAAACAGCATGGGTGAGTAGCTGTGTTTCCTTTAGGCACTTCTGGACATCAGGAACATGGACTGTTTCAAGAATCAGATGTCCCCTGAATTCCTTGTTGTCAGGTGCTCCTTTGTGTTCAGCTCAGGCCTCAGCACAATAATGTAGCACTTGGGAAGGAAGATGCAGCCCAGAAGCCCAGCGCTGGAGGCCAACATAGAGAAGATCTGCACGGCCACCATGTACTTGCCCTTGGTGCTCAGGTAGGTGGGCACAAAAGACACCCAAACACTGCAGAAGACCAGCATGCTGAAGGTGATCAGCTTGGCTTCGTTGAAGGAGCCAGGCAGCTTCCTGGCTAGGAAAGCCACCGTGAAGCAGGTGGCAGCCAAGAAGCCCAGGTAGCCGAGGGCAACGTAGAACATGGCCACAGACCCTTCGTTGCATTGCAGGATGATCTCTTCCACCTGGGAGTGCATGTTGGGCTCTGGGAATGGGGGAGAAGAGCCCAGCCAGATGGTGCAGATGAGAACTTGCCCCCCAGAACAGGAGATGACAATGGAGTTGGCCAGACTCTGGCCCAGCCATCTCCTCACTCTGTTCCCGGGCTTTGTGGCCAGGAAGGCCAGCACCACCGTGATGGTCTTTGCCAAGACAGAAGAAACAGCAACTGAGAAGATGATGCTGAAGGCCGTTTGTCGGAGAAGGCAGGTCTCTTTCCTTGGGCGCCCGATGAAGAGGAAGGAGGACCAAAAGGAAAGCAGGAGGGAGACGAGGAGGATGTAGGAGAGGTCCCGGTTGTTGGCTTTGACAATGGGAGTTTCCTTGTATTTAATGAAGATTCCCAACACAGTGTCTGCTGTTAAGGACAAGAAGAGGGCAATGGAAACTAAAACCATTCCCAAATATTCTCCATAAGTCAGGAAGGTGGTAATCTTGGGGACACATTGATCTCTGTCCTTGTTTGAATGGTGATCTTCTGAGCATTTGGTGCAATGTTCTGCATCTGGGAAAGAGGAAAAGAGTGGCTGCAGCATCAGTTACATCCCTCATGATCTGTGCTCTATTAACATTGTGATCTAGGATAAACTGAGAGGCAGTGACCACTCCATTTCTGTTAACTGCATTGTTTGGATCCTGCCTAATCCTGAAGAAACACCTCTTTGTCTGAACCTTTTAAATGCAAACACTTTTCTGTTGCTTCCATGCAATGTGAAAAATTTGCTACTTTACAACATCTGTCCATTATTTATGAGAAATGCCTCACCATGGGACTGAAACTCCCTTGGTCGACCTGGTCAATGATCTCCAGTGGGCTAGGGACAAAGGTGAGAGCTGCTTCCTAGTTCTGCTGGATCTCTCAGCAGGCTTTGACACCATTGACCATAACATCCTTCTGGAGGGGCTGGGAGCTGGGGGCACTGTTATACAGTGGTTCCGCTCCTTTCTCCCAGGCCGTGTCCAGAAAGTAGTGTTGGGGGATGAGTGTTCAGACCCCTGGGCTCTCACTTGTGGGGTGCCTCAGGGTTCTGTCCTCTCCCCCATGCTTTTTAATATGTATATGAAGCCGCTGGGAGAAATGATCAGGGGGTTCGCGTTGGGTGTTCATCAGTATGCAGATGACACCCAGCTCTGCCTCTCTTTTAAATCAGAACCAGTGAAGGCAGTGAAGGTCCTGTGTGAGTGCCTGGAGGCGGTTGGAGGATGGATGGCGGCTAACAGATTGAAGTACTGTTTTGGGGGGACGGGGGGTGGGCGGGGGTAGGGGGACTCCCTGGTCCTGAATGGGGTAACTGTGCCCCTGAAGGACCAGGTGCGCAGCCTGGGAGTCATTTTGGACTCACAGCTGTCCATGGAGGCACAGGTCAATTCTGTGTCCAGGGTGGCTGTCTACCAACTCCATCTGGTATGCTGGCTGAGACCCTACCTGCCTGCGGACTGTCTCGCCAGAGTGGTGCATGCTCTAGTTATTGCCCGCTTGGACTACTGCAATGAGCTCTACATGGGGCTACCTTTAGAGGTGATCCAGAATGTGGCAGCTAGACTGGTGACTTGGAGTGGCCACTGGGACCATATAACACCGGTCCTGAGAGATCTGCATTGGCTCCCAGTACGTTTCCAAGCACAATTCGAAGTGTTGGTGCTGACCTTTAAAGCCCTAAATGGCCTCGGCCCAGTATACCTGAAGGAGCATCTACACCCCTATTGTTCAGCCAGGACACTGAGATCCAGCGCCGAGGGCCTTCTGGCGGTTCCCTCATTGCGAGAAATGAGGTTACAGGGAACCAGGCAGAGGGCCTTCTTGGTAGTGGCGCTTGCCCTGTGGAACGCCCTTCCATCAAATGTCAAGGAATTAAGCATTTTTGTTTCGCTGTGGGATAGTACCAACGAGAGCTTTTATAGACTCTACGCCTAAACCCCTACTGTTGGAGGCAATAACCAAAGAGGGCTCAAAATCTGCTAAACCCGTTCCACCAGTGGTCACCGGAGGGGGTGTTCTACTCCAGGAGAAGAGCTATGTAGCCTCCTCTCCCCTAGCAAAGGACAATGACCATCCGGAAAGTGGCCTGACACCACCAGAAGAGATCGAACTCATTGCCTCCTTTGCAGATTTACCAGTGGTGGAACAAAAAGAAATTATTAAAAGACTGGAATCGCTTAAAACCCAACTTATTTCTTTATTTTAAACAATAATCAAAAATTATATAATGCTTTGTATCTTCCCTTTACACGTTCCCTCTCACTTATTTCTTCCCACCCCTTTTTATTTTCTGCCTTTCTTTTCAAAGTCTTCCCTTAATACCTTCCCCCCTCCCTTAAATCCCTCCTTTATAGGCTTATCACCTAAGAAAACAGTTCAACAATATAATACAGAATTATACATAAAAAGTAAATAGAACATTGCAGGACCATCAGCAAGCTGGGGGGGGGGGAGGAAACTCAGTTTCCTTCTCATTGTAGTTTCTTTGACCCCCAGAAGGTCTCGCTGTCTCTTTTCTCAGTTCTTTCTTTAGCTGTCCCTTCTGGCTCGCTTGCTTTCCTCCTTTCCTTCCTCCTCCTTTGGGCGTGGGCAGCGTGGCGCTGTCGTTCTCTCGCACTTCTCGCAGACGCTGTCGTTCTCTCGCACTTCTCCTTCGCCGTCCACCCTTTGCCCGCTGTCTTCTCTGTTCCGCTCCATAATCTCAAAAGGTGACAGGCTCTAGGACTGGGGCTGGCCGTGTGGGACGCCGGCGTAAGATTAAGACCTGTGCAAGGACAACAAAAAGGAAATGTCCCTTAGGGACTCGTGCGCCTCCAGGTGCTACTTCCCCAGCCACCACTGGCGGAGGAAGGTGGGGTGCGGGGGGGGGGGTATTGCCCCAAGTGTCATCCCTTGGGGGGAGGGCTGACAAAATCCCCCCGGGCGTAGGGCCACGAGAGTTTGGGTTTCTCGCCCCGCTTTCCTCCGCGTTCTGATCTTTCCTCTCCAGTTCAGCCCACAAGGATTAAGACCTGTGCAAGGACAACAAAAAGGAAATGTCCCTTAGGGACTCACGCGCCTCCAGGTGCTACTTCCCCAGCCACCACTGGCGGAGGAAGGTGGGGTGCGGGGGGGGGGGTATTGCCCCGAGTGTCATCCCTTGGGGGGGGCTGACAAAATCCCCCCGGGCGGATCGGTGCAAGTCTCCCAACTCCTCCTCACCTTGGTTCCGGGTGGACACAGCTGCGATGCTGCCGCATCCAGCGCCTGAGCCGCGTGCAGAGTGGCCTCCGTTCTGCCTGCGCCCCGCTGCTGGCTCTTGTACTGGGTTGCCCCGGTGGCACTGGTGGTGCTGGCGGCGGCGCTCTTCTGAAGATCTTGCGAATCCGGGAGATGATGGAAGCCAGGCAACTGGGGGTCTTCAGGGGCCTCTCTTCCTCGCAGTCCTGTGAGAAAAGTAAACAATTCACCTCCAGATTCTGGGAAAATGCCACAATCTTTAATAAATCAATCAATCAATTGGTTGATTAATTAAAACCTGAAGCTCTCAGGGCGGCTTACAGGATAAAAATACAAAATAAAAACACAACATATGTATTAAAAACAAAAACGAAGTCATAAGCCAACCTCCCAATCCACAAGCATGTTGAAAAGGCCATGCATTGTTCAATTAGCCAAAGGCTGGTTCTAGAGCAGAACTTTCCATGTTGGTGACACACTTTGGAGACATGCCTCATTTCGCAACATAGGGATTCAGTTCAACTAGCCCTTTTCCAGCCCTGGGAGGAGCACAAAGGTTCTGCGACACACAGTTTGGAAAGCTCTGTTCTAGAGAAACGTCTTTGCTTGGTACCTAAAGATACATAATGAAGGTGCCAGATGAGCCTCCCTGGAGAGAGCATTCCCCAAGTGGGAGCCACCACAGAAAAGGCCCCTTCTTGTGTTGCTGCCCTCCAGACCGTTTGTGAAGGTGCCACACGAAGAAGGGCCTGTGTGGTGGCAGGCTGTCAGAATCCCTCCTTTTCTGTTTGGGGGCGAGGAGTTATATGAAAGGGTTGTAGTCAGGAGGGAACACTCCTCTCCCAAGTTCTCATGTGGCCGGCCTTGGAGAGATCTGAACGAGACACAAAACCAAGAACAAGCGGATGGGGGGAAGGTATAGGAGGCAGGAAAACCCCAGAGAGAACCGGCTTTGCAAAGTGCCAACATGGTTTTATTATCGCCAAACCCACTTTGCAATTACTAACTTCATTTGGCAGGAGCCACCTGGAAACGCATTCAAAAGAGTTATCTTACAAAACAAATACCAAACGAAAAGCAACCCAGGAGAATTATCTCCACCCCCATCGTTCTGCCCGGACACTGAGATCCAGCGCTGAGGGCCTTCTAGCGGTTCCCCACTGCGATAAGCCAAGTTACAGGGAACCAGGCAGAGGGCCTTCTCGGTAGTGGCACCCGCCCAGTGGAATGCCCTCCCGCCAGATGTCAAAGAAATAAACAACTATCTGACTTTTAGAAGACATCTGAAGACAGCCCTGTTCAGGGAAGCTTTTCATATGTCATGAATGAATGTTTCGTCTGACCTCAATTACGCTTGCCTCCAGGTGTTCTCCAGGTGGGGGGCACGCCAAATCAAGGTCCTCCCTGTCCTCTTTGTCCTCCCCGTCCTCCTCTGGGGGGCTCCCTGATTCTTCTTGTGGCTCTTCCTCCTGGATAGCCACTTCAGAGGCTGACTGCTGCTAGAGACAGGACCCCAGAGGTGGTGGTGGGGAGAGGGGAGAAAGAGAGCAGCCCAAAATGAGAGAGGAACCCACATTGAGTCGCTAGCCAGGGAAGCCCTACAGCCCTGGCGCCATGGGGGGGGGGGCTGGTCCATCAGGACGAGTGGGGCAGCAAGCATACCCTTAGCAGCCCCCTGCCTGCCTGCCTGCCCCCTTGCTCCTGACCAGTCCAGAAGGTGGCCTGACCGGCCGGCCGGCTTCCTCCTCCTCCTCCTCCCCGGCCTCAGGGTTGCCCAGCTCAGCAGGGCTTCCCTCCTGCTCTGTCTGCTATGTACCTCATTGAGGGAGTCCCAAAGGGAATCCAGGGAGGACAGGGAGGAAACACTGGAAAATGGTGACATACTTGGAACCTGCAAGGAAAGATGCAAAAAACGAGCAATTAAAAAACCAAACCAAACATTAAAACTCAAAGCACCCCTAACTGAAACAACAGTTTCATCCTGCGGCCACTTAGGCCACGGCCACTTACCCAGTCGGGACTGAGGAGATCCAGCCGTCTTGCGGTCTCCTCCTCGCCTTTTCCTTCATCCTCCTTTACATGGGAAATGTCCTCCTCGATGGCTGACTGCTGGCAGAGACCCAGTGGTGGTGGCAGGGAGAAAGGAGAAAGAGAGCAGCCCAAAATGAGACAGGAACCCACACTAAGTCGCTAGCCAGGGAAGCCCTACAGCCCTGGCGCCATGGGGGGCTGGTCCATCAGGACAAGTGGGGCAGCAAGCATACCCTTAGCAGCCCCCTGCCTGCCTGCCTGCCCCCTTGCTCACGACCAGTCCAGAAGGTGGCCTGACCAGCCGGCCGGCCGGCTTCCTCCTCCTCCTCCTCCCCAGCCTCAGGGTTGCCCAGCTCAGCAGGGCTTCCCTCCTGCTCTGTCGGCTACGTACCTCATTGAGGGAGTCCCAAAGGGAATCCAGGGAGGACAGGGAGGAAACACTGGAAAAGGGTGACATACTTGGAACCTGCAAGGAAAGATGCAAAAAACGAGCAATTAAAAAACCAAACCAAACATTAAAACTCAAGGCACCCCTAACTGAAACAACAGTTTCATCCTGCGGCCACTTAGGCCACGGCCACCTACCCAGTCAGGACTGAGGAGATCCAGCCGTCTTGCGGACTCCTCCTCGCCTTTTCCTTCATTGTCCTTTTCATGGAAAATGTCCTCCTCGATGGCTGACTGCTGGCAGAGACCCAGTGGTGGTGGCAGGGAGAAAGGAGAAAGAGAGCAGCCCAAAATGTTTATTGCTTTTAAACATTACAAAGAAGAAGAAAAAGAAGAGAAGAAAAAAAACCCAATACAATACAATATATAAACAATACACAACACAACACTAACACAATAAACTAAACATAACCAAACAAAAACATTTTAAAACACACTTCTTACCATACCAATATCTTAACTTTCATTCCCTTGTTTCATCGACCTCCTCACACCTCCCTTTTTGTATTCCACTTCTGTTAATTATTTCAGCAAATCCTTTCCATCTTCCTCTATTTCTGTCATATAATTGTCTTAACATATTTTAACCTTATTTTCCCTGTAATACTCTAATAATCTATCTATACTTAATTCCTTATAACATTTCTACTAAAGCCGTATAACTTCATTCCAACATTTTTCAAACACTCATTAATTTTACATTATTTCTATAAATAGTCTTTAAACTTTTTCCAATCTTCTTCCACCGTCTCTTCTCCCTGGTCTCGGATTCTGCCAGTCCATTCCGCCAATTCCATATAGTCCACCAACTTGGTGATCTTCTGTCCGATGCTCTTAACTCTTTTCCAAGTCCCTTCTGCGGGTCTTCTTCGTACTTATACAAGAACTTTACTTTGTCTTCTACTGATCTTATTTTTGTTTTCCTTCCTTTGAGGCTGAAGAGTAGGTCTTGGGGAAACTCCCACCTAAAGATAATTTTATTCCATCTCGACAGGGTAACCAAATCTCCATAGTTAAACCTAAGATCCAAAAGGTATTTCAGGACGTCTTTCAAAATTTCCACTCTTGACTGTTCTTCTTCTAAGTTCTTCTGGTAAAGTCTGAAAACCCTCACAATTTTAGTCTCTTCTTGGCCCAATTCCAGGTCCCAAAAATCAGCAGATTCCTGTGTAAGAAAGTCCATCAAAACTTCCCTCTCCAGTTCAGGCAGGGCTCTGATCCTCAAAGTCTGTTTTCCTTTAGATTCAATCATAACAGGCATCAACTTATGATCATCAAATTGCATGTATGAGGCTGGGACTCTTTCTCTCTCCAATTGTGTTACTTTAGGTTCAACGGCAACAGCTTTCTCCCTAGCCTTCTCCGCAGTTTGCCAAGTCAAAGTAGATTCCTGTGTCAATTTCTGGATAGTTTCTGTATTGGTATTCACCTTTTGTCCCAAAAAATCCACCTTCTTGTGAAGCTGTTCCAATGAATCCTTTATCTTACATAATACAGCCACTAAGGCCTCTTCTGTCGACATTCTTAACCGATTCAAGGTCATTCCCAAAGTCTCACAGCCTTATCTTGCAGCTGGAAATTCCCCCAGCTCAGCTCTTGTCATAGTTTCAAAGGCTTCCTCTAGAGGGAAACAGTTTCTATTTGTATCAATCCTTTTAAGCACAGTTCAAACAATAAAGTTAGTTTCAATTTTCAGTTACTTTTACTCCTTTTTAAGAGCAGACGGAGAGAATAGAAACAATGTATCTCTCTTATTTAGCTAGCTGTCAGCGAATGTTCTATTCACTGTCAACGACCAATCCAAAAACGTCAGTCTTACTAGCAGCCCGTTTCCAGGTTCGGAGCGGTGGTATTTTGACTTTCTTCACTTTCTCCTGCAGGCACACACAATCCAAAACTTTCCCCCTCTTCTCCTGCTTCCAAGGGGGGTTTGATGTTTTCTACCGATGGAAATTTAGTCCTGTACAATAGGCTTTCCAAGACTTTAGCTTACAGTCTCTTTGCTGTGATCTATTTACAAAAGGGGAAGGCGGACTTCCTGTTTTGAACCTCCCCGTTTCGGTGTCAAATTAAGATGTTTAAAAATCCAATTCTCCGCTCTACTCACGGGTAGTTGCTTTAACATCAAATTGTCCACAGGAAAACGTCAGCGCTCTCCGGCAACAGCTATGCGGCTTTGCTCCGTGGAAGAAGCAGTCAATTCGAAGCACCGTGACACTCACCCCACGTTGCTCCGGAACCCCGAAACCGGGTTTCCCCACGAGTGGGGGAGGCGCAAAAGGTGCCAGCCGAATCCCAGGTTCACAGGCTTCACCCGCCGGTGATTTTTAGTGGGTCTCCGCCTTCGCCATGGCGGCCAGACCCAGATTTCCACGAGGCAAATGCCTCCCGATCAGAGGAATTCAGCCATTGCCGAGGCGCCAACCCGGAAGTCCGAGAGCAGCCCAAAATGAGACAGGAACCCAGAAGGCAAACTCTCCTGCCCACATTGAGTAGCTAGCCAGGGAAGACCTACAGCCCTGGTGCCATGGGGGGCTGGTCCATCAGGACGAGTGGGGCAGCAAGCACAGCACATTAACTCTCAAGGCACCCATAATTGAAACAACAGAACAGCGGCATAGCCAGCCGCTCGGGTGCCCAGTTCAACGCGGGGGTCCTGCAGGTGGGGGGCGCTACCTGGAGCCTATCTCCTGCCTCCCCCTCAGCTGTAGGGCGGCTGAGGGAGAGGCAGAGGGCAGACGCAAGCCCCACGCTGGTGTTTCAGGCAGCGCCCAGCCTGCAGGGGCCCACGCCACCATGTCACTCCCAGGAGAGACGCTAGGATCAGGCACTCTACAGCCCCCCCCCCGGTAAGTGCCAGCCCCCACGGTGTGGCGCCCAGTGCCAGCCATGTTTTTTGACTCAACTAAAAGGTTTGGTGAGCCCAATTTTTATTTTAATTTTAAACTCGGCTTTTTGTCCTTTTGCCACCCCCCTCAGTGATGACACCTGGGGTGGCCCCCAATCCCCCACCCTCCTTTCTCTGCAACTGCAACAGAATAAAAGGACTCCAAACTCCCTTAGCAGTTTCCTGCTGGTCCCCTCACCATTTTCCCAGGCGTCAATCGTCTCACTTTGCAGTTGCAGATAAGGCACCCAAAGGCTGCTGATCAAGGCAGGGGTTGGCTTCAACTGCCAAGTGAGGTTGGGATTCTGAGCCGATGTCACAGCCAGGTTCCGATCAGTCCATTTCCTCCAGGGGGGTGACCCTGTTTCCCCTGAGGGTGACCGCTGAACACACCACCCAAGAGAAAAAGAAGGAGAAAAGGAGAGAAATCTTTTAATTCTGTAGCAAGAAAGAATGAGTGCCAGGAGTTTTCTTTTCCCCTGCACTCCTCCATTGCAACACCTATTATTATTATTATTATTATTATTATTATTATTATTATTATTATTATTCTAGATTTAATGAACACTCATATCAGAGTACATTGTAAATTGATAGCCATAGTCTTTATATACTAACATTTTATGTTCTTCCACATCCATTTAATGCTCCTAAACCTTTCTTTTAGATTCTGTTAGCTTCTTTTAGACTTTTATATATACTTTGTGATTAATACTTTTTAGCTGTCCAAAACGTTTTACAGACTGTAAATGATTGTACCTCACCCTACTGATGCTGGTCTACTAAGGTAATAAAGATCTGATTGATTGAAATGAAATATCCTAGTAATGCAGTGATCGCACACTAATGTAATGTATTCCTCTCCCCCCAAATTCATACTTCATTACTCATTAATATTAGTAATAATAATGAAATAAGTCCGGCCAGAAGCTCCTCCCAGCTTTGCCTTGACCCTCCCAGTGGGCGTGACCACTCCCCACTAAGCCCCGCCCACCTCTTGCCTTCCCCAGCTCCACTCTCCCCGCCTCCTTTCACAATGGCTCGCCCGGATTGGCGTAGGCGGCCTGCCACTCTCGCGAGCACAGGAGCCTCCCCTCCCCTCCCTTCCCGCTTGCCTCGCCCGCCCCGCCCTTCGCCCTTGCCCCGCGCTGATTGGCCAAGACGGGGGGCCTGTAAGGGGCGTGGCCTGGCGGAGGGAGGCGGAGCGAGGGCGCCAGAAGCAGCTGGAGGAAGGAGGCAGCTGAAGGGGGGGGCTGAGTCCTCAGCGTGGTCGGCAGCGGGAGGCGCATGGGGGAAATGGGGGGGGGAGTAACAGAGTTGGACCCCCCTTTTAAAGACAAACAGAACCCCTCCAGCACCAGAATTCAAAAGCATCCATTCTTCTGGATGGTCCAGCTCTCACTTCCATCCATCACTCCTGGGAAAACCATGGCTTTAACTATATGGACCCTTGTTGGCAAGGTGATGTCTCTGCTTTTTAAGATGCTGTCCAGGTTTGTCATTGCTTTTCTCCCAAGAAGCAGGCGTCTCTAAATTTCGTGGCTGCTGTCACCATCTGCAGTGATCATGGAGCCCAAGCAAGTAAAATCTCTCCCTGCCTCCATTTCTTCCCCTTCTATTTGCCAGGAGGTGAGGGGACCAGTGGCCAGGATCTTCGTTTTTTGGATGTTGAGCTTCAGACCAATAGCTTAGGGGACTTAAAGTCTGTGGCTCTGAGCCCTCCCCATTTTAACGGCCCCTTCCAGCTGAGGGGAGGGGGCGGCTTGCTTCCTGGCCTCCCCTCCCCTCTGGGTTGAAATTGGGGCTGATGCCCTTGCTGATCCATGGGGGGGGGGCTTATAAATGTGACTCTCCCCCCATTCTGAAATCAGGGAGGTTGTAACCGGAGAAAAGAACAGAGGACTGACTTCGCCGGTGGCGCCCTGAATTTTGATCCTGTGTTTTGTTCGCCGACTCTTTGTTGTTGTTTTTTAAAGATATTTATTGGAGTTTCAAAAAGGTTACAAAATAAGGAAAAAAGAGAAGAAAGAGAAAAAATACAAAGTACAAACAATTAAAAACAAATCAATCTTTTCATGTCTTGTCTTTCATTTGCTTGTTTCCTTGACCTCCTCACACCTCCCTTTTTTGTATTCCAATTCAGTTAGTTAATCCAGCAAATCCTTTCCTTCCTTATCTTTATCTTCATCCTTTACCTTAATGTATTATAGCTTTGTATTCTCACCTAGTAACAATCCATTTTTACATATTCCTTTATAACATTACTGCTAAAAGCACTTAACTTCATTCCGACATCATTCTAACATTCATTAATTTGGCAGTATTTATGTAAGTAGTCTTTAAATTTCTTCCAATCTTCTTCCCCCGACTCTTCTCCCTGGTCTCGGATTCTTTCGCCGACTCTTTGCACGTGTTGCAGACCTGCACGTCTGTAGCTCAACCCCGTGCAGCGCAGCGTACAGCGATCCCCTTCGTTTCCTCCTTTCCCCCCTTCATCAAGGGCTTGACCAATCCCCAAGCGCCCTTCCTGACAGAGCCCTCTTTCCTTTGCCAATCCGAAGCGCGGGATCAGGAGAGGTTGCGAAACATCACCCTCTAGCGACGCCTGCGCTGGTACTGCAGCTGCCCAAGCAGGGAAGGGCGAAGAAGCCATGGACACCCACGGGCTGCATTGGAGCGACCCTCCATTGAGGAGGAATCTGGAGAAAGAAATCAGCAGAAATCCTTCCCGGGACGGGTTGGCATCCTGCCCAGGCTGCTTCTTCAGGGGGAAGGTGGCCATCCGAGGAGGGGCTTGGGGCTGAGCCTGGCATTGCCCTCATCTCTGAAGCTTATGCTCACGTCCCCACCTGCCCTATGGCAGAAGGGTCAAGCCCTCCAGCCGGACCCCAACCCATCCCGGAAACCATGTCCTCCCGGTCTCCGTGTATTGGAAAGAGAAAGGTCTGGAGGGTCAGAGATGCCTGACATTTGGGATGGACACGGCATCAGTTTTCACCCCAGGACCACACCTGTTCTCTGACATGTTCACGACATGTGTGTGATGCTTCCCACAAGGTGTGGGGGGTAACCTGGAGAAACTTGTTAAAAGGAGGAGCCCCCCTTGTTCGGGGCTTCTCTCTGCATCTTCGATGCTGTATTCGCGAGTCATTGTTATCGGAAAGTTTTTCCTGATGTTGGTTTGGAATCTCCTTTCTTGTAACTTTACAATCATGTTCTGACTTTATATACATACAGTGGTACCTCGGGTTACAGACGCTTCAGGTTACAGACTCCCCTAACCCAGAAATAGTACCTCGGGTTAAGAACTTGGCTTCAGGATGAGAACAGAAATCACGTGGCAGCGGCGAGGCGGCAGCAGGAGGCCCCATTAGCTAAAATGGTACCTCAGGTTAAGAACAATTTCAGGTTAAGAACAGAATTTGTATCTATAAACCAATAGCAAGAGATTCAGATGACGTTAAAGAATGAGTTTATCAATCAGGTACCAATCAGAACAAAGTGAATGGTCAGAAATAACATCTCAACTGCGAAAAGAAGAATGGTTGGTGTAAACCCGAAACCAAGTTAATAATTGCATTTCAATGGGTCTGCTTTAGGTTTCATTGCAATCAAGGCGATGAGATGATAATAATAATAATAATAATAATAATAATAATAATAATAATAATAATAATAATAATATTGCTTTCCCTGGCCACTCTGGGCGGCTCCCAACAGAACATTAAAAGCACTCTCCAAATCACAGCCACAACATGCATTTCAAGCATTTTGGGAGCTCTAAATTGCAGGGAAAACAACTGGCGGGTGGCCCAGGCCATTTTGGCCTCTGTTGTCCAGGGCGCCGGAGCCGCGGGACGTCGGGAAAAGGGGGAAGCCCTTCTAGGTGCCTCCAAGGGAATGAGGAAAAGGACGAGGTCTCTGGGAGGCTTCCTGGGTTATGGGGGTTTAGGAGTCGAAGAATTGGTTCTTCTGAGTTGATGAGCAGGCCAGGAGGAAGGTTGCGCAGGGCAGCCTGGGAAGGGCGAGGGAAAGGCTGGGAGGAAAAGCCGCCTCTCTTTTTCCATCGCTCTGCCCCTCCATCAAGTTTAAATGGAAGAATCCAAATACGCCTAGAGAAAAAGAAAATGATAGGAAACAGGATCCTTGTTTGGAGAAGAAGGGGCAGCAAAGCATGCTGGGAAGAAGGACATGAGGGAAATGAAATCAAACCTAACAAAGGATAATTTACCAATAAAGCTAATAAGTGAAACCTAACAAAAGACACCTTCAGATTTATTTATTCAGTTATATGTTGGAAAATGGGTAAATTTCAATTATAGGAAGCTGGATCCATGTTTGTGAGAAGAAGGGGCAGCAAAGCATGCTGGGAAGAAGGACCTGAGGGAAATGAAACCTAATAAGGGATAATTTACCAATAAAGCTATTAAGTGAAACCTAACGAAAGACAATTTGGGATTAATTTATTTAGTTACACATTGGAAAATGAGTAAATTTCAATTATAGGACACAGGATCCTTGTTTGTGAGAAGATGGGGCAGCAAAGCATGCTGGGAAGAAGGACCTGAGGGAAATGAAATGAAACCTAATAGAGGTTAATTTATCCATGAAGCTAATAAGCGAAGCCAAACATAAGACTCCTTGAGATTGAATTATTTGGTTATACACTGGAAAAACGAGTAAATTTCAAATTTATTCATGCTGGGATTCAACCATTGGCCTAATGGAGCTGGCAGTGCATGCTGGGAAGTCTGCCGGCGGAGGCTGGCGGGAGTTGCAGGGCCTTTTGAAGGTGGCCCCTTCCCCTCCGAGGGCCACATGACCCTCCTCGTCCGCCAGGGACACCAGCGCCTGCAGCCCGTCCAGCTGGCCAGAGTCACCCAAGGGCCGGAGAGGCTGGCAGGGACGGGGCCCCCAGGTGAGCCCGGGAGAGAGAGAGAGGGGCCCCGGGGGGGATCTGCACTCTGCACGCCCTCAGAGGCCGGAGAGGCTGGCAGGGACGGGGCCCCAGGTGAGCCCGGGAGAGAGAGAGAGGGGCCCCTGGGGGGATCTGCACTCTGCACACCCTCAGAGGCCGGAGAGGCTGGCAGGGACGGGGCCCCCAGGTGAGCCCGGGAGAGAGAGAGGGGCCCCTGGGGGGATCTGCACTCTGCACACCCTCAGAGGCCGGAGAGGCTGGCAGGGACGGGGCCCCCAGGTGAGCCCGGGAGAGAGAGAGAGGGGCCCCTGGGGGGATCTGCACTCTGCACGCCCTCAGAGGCCGGAGAGGCTGGCAGGGACGGGGCCCCAGGTGAGCCCGGGAGAGAGAGAGAGGGGCCCCTGGGGGGATCTGCACTCTGCACACCCTCAGAGGCCGGAGAGGCTGGCAGGGACGGGGCCCCCAGGTGAGCCCGGGAGAGAGAGGGGCCCCTGGGGGGATCTGCACTCTGCACGCCCTCAGAGGCCGTAGAGGCTGGCAGGGACGGGGCCCCCAGGTGAGCCCGGGAGAGAGAGAGAGGGGCCTCTGGGGGGATCTGCACTCTGCACGCCCTCAGAGGCCGGAGAGGCTGGCAGGGACGGGGCCCCCAGGTGAGCCCGGGAGAGAGAGAGAGGGGCCCCTGGGGGGATCTGCACTCTGCACACCCTCAGAGGCCGGAGAGGCTGGCAGGGACGGGGCCCCCAGGTGAGCCCGGGAGAGAGAGAGAGGGGCCCCTGGGGGGATCTGCACTCTGCACACCCTCAGAGGCCGGAGAGGCTGGCAGGGACGGGGCCCCCAGGTGAGCCCGGGAGAGAGAGGGGCCCCTGGGGGGATCTGCACTCTGCACACCCTCAGAGGCCGGAGAGGCTGGCAGGGACGGGGCCCCCAGGTGAGCCCGGGAGAGAGAGAGAGGGGCCCCTGGGGGGATTTGCACTCTGCACGCCCTCAGAGGCCGGAGAGGCTGGCAGGGACGGGGCCCCCAGGTGAGCCCGGGAGAGAGAGAGAGAGGGGGGCCACTGGGGGGATCCGCACTCTGCACACCCTCAGAGGCCGGAGAGGCTGGCAGGGACGGGGCCCCCAGGTGAGCCCGGGAGAGAGAGGGGCCCCTGGGGGGATCTGCACTCTGCACACCCTCAGAGGCCGGAGAGGCTGGCAGGGACGGGGCCCCCAGGTGAGCCCGGGAGAGAGAGAGAGAGGGGGGCCACTGGGGGGATCCGCACTCTGCACACCCTCAGAGGCCGGAGAGGCTGGCAGGGACGGGGCCCCCAGGTGAGCCCGGGAGAGAGAGAGAGGGGCCCCTGGGGGGCTCTACACTCTGCACGCCCTCAGAGGCCGGAGAGGCTGGAAGGGACGGGGCCCCCAGGTGAGCCCGGGAGAGAGAGGGGCCCCTGGGGGGATCTGCACTCTGCACGCCCTCAGAGGCCGGAGAGGCTGGCAGGGACGGGGCCCCCAGGTGAGCCCGGGAGAGAGAGAGAGGGGCCCCTGGGGGGGATCTGCACTCTGCACGCCCTCAGAGGCCGGAGAGGCTGGCAGGGACGGGGCCCCCAGGTGAGCCCGGGAGAGAGAGAGGGGGGCCCCTGGGGGATCTGCACTCTGCACGCCCTCAGAGGCCGGAGAGGCTGGAAGGGACGGGGCCCCCAGGTGAGCCCGGGAGACAGAGGGGCCCCTGGGGGGATCTGCACTCTGCACGCCCTCAGAGGCCGGAGAGGCTGGCAGGGACGGGGCCCCCAGGTGAGCCCGGGAGAGAGAGAGGGGGGCCCCTGGGGGGGATCTGCACTCTGCAAGCCCTCAGAGGCCGGAGAGGCTGGCAGGGACGGGGCCCCCAGGTGAGCCCGGGAGAGAGAGAGGGGGGCCCCTGGGGGATCTGCACTCTGCACGCCCTCAGAGGCCGGAGAGGCTGGCAGGGACGGGGCCCCCAGGTGAGCCCGGGAGAGAGAGAGGGGGGCCCCTGGGGGGATCTGCACTCTGCACGCCCTCAGAGGCCGGAGAGGGTGGCAGGGACGGGGCCCCCAGGTGAGCCCGGGAGAGAGAGAGAGGGGCCCCTGGGGGGATCTGCACTCTGCACGCCCTCAGAGGCCGGAGAGGCTGGCAGAGACGGGGCCCCCAGGTGAGCCCAGGAGAGAGAGAGAGGGGCCTCTGGGGGGATCTGCACTCTGCACGCCCTCAGAGGCCGGAGAGGCTGGCAGGGACGGGGCCCCCAGGTGAGCCCGGGAGAGAGAGAGAGGGGCCCCTGGGGGGATCTGCACTCTGCACACCCTCAGAGGCCGGAGAGGCTGGCAGGGACGGGGCCCCCAGGTGAGCCCGGGAGAGAGAGAGAGGGGCCCCTGGGGGGATCTGCACTCTGCACACCCTCAGAGGCCGGAGAGGCTGGCAGGGACGGGGCCCCCAGGTGAGCCCGGGAGAGAGAGGGGCCCCTGGGGGGATCTGCACTCTGCACACCCTCAGAGGCCGGAGAGGCTGGCAGGGACGGGGCCCCCAGGTGAGCCCGGGAGAGAGAGAGAGGGGCCCCTGGGGGGATTTGCACTCTGCACGCCCTCAGAGGCCGGAGAGGCTGGCAGGGACGGGGCCCCCAGGTGAGCCCGGGAGAGAGAGAGAGAGGGGGGCCACTGGGGGGATCCGCACTCTGCACACCCTCAGAGGCCGGAGAGGCTGGCAGGGACGGGGCCCCCAGGTGAGCCCGGGAGAGAGAGGGGCCCCTGGGGGGATCTGCACTCTGCACACCCTCAGAGGCCGGAGAGGCTGGCAGGGACGGGGCCCCCAGGTGAGCCCGGGAGAGAGAGAGAGAGGGGGGCCACTGGGGGGATCCGCACTCTGCACACCCTCAGAGGCCGGAGAGGCTGGCAGGGACGGGGCCCCCAGGTGAGCCCGGGAGAGAGAGAGAGGGGCCCCTGGGGGGCTCTACACTCTGCACGCCCTCAGAGGCCGGAGAGGCTGGAAGGGACGGGGCCCCCAGGTGAGCCCGGGAGAGAGAGGGGCCCCTGGGGGGATCTGCACTCTGCACGCCCTCAGAGGCCGGAGAGGCTGGCAGGGACGGGGCCCCCAGGTGAGCCCGGGAGAGAGAGAGAGGGGCCCCTGGGGGGGATCTGCACTCTGCACGCCCTCAGAGGCCGGAGAGGCTGGCAGGGACGGGGCCCCCAGGTGAGCCCGGGAGAGAGAGAGGGGGGCCCCTGGGGGGATCTGCACTCTGCACGCCCTCAGAGGCCGGAGAGGCTGGAAGGGACGGGGCCCCCAGGTGAGCCCGGGAGACAGAGGGGGGGCCCCTGGGGGGATCTGCACTCTGCACGCCCTCAGAGGCCGGAGAGGCTGGAAGGGACGGGGCCCCCAGGTGAGCCCGGGAGACAGAGGGGCCCCTGGGGGGATCCTGCACTCTGCACGCCCTCAGAGGCCGGAGAGGCTGGCAGGGACGGGGCCCCCAGGTGACCCCGGGAGAGAGAGAGAGGGGCCCCTGGGGGGATCTGCACTCTGCACGCCCTCAGAGGCCGGAGAGGGTGGCAGGGACGGGGCCCCCAGGTGAGCCCGGGAGAGAGAGGGGCCCCTGGGGGGATCTGCACTCTGCACACCCTCAGAGGCCGGAGAGGCTGGCAGGGACGGAGCCCCCAGGTGAGCCCGGGAGAGAGAGAGGGGGGCCGCTGGGGGGATCTGCACTCTGCACGCCCTCAGAGGCCGGAGAGGCTGGCAGGGACGGGGCCCCCAGGTGAGCCCGGGAGAGAGAGAGAGGGGCCCCTGGGGGGATCTGCACTCTGCACGCCCTCAGAGGCCGGAGAGGCTGACAGGGACGGGGCCCCCAGGTGAGCCCGGGAGAGAGAGAGAGGGGCCCCTGGGGGGATCTGCACTCTGCACGCCCGCAGAGGCCGGAGAGGCTGGCAGGGACGGGGCCCCCAGGTGAGCCCGGGAGAGAGAGAGAGGGGCCCCTGGGGGGATTTGCACTCTGCACGCCCTCAGAGGCCGGAGAGGCTGGCAGGGACGAGGCCCCCAGGTGAGCCCGGGAGAGAGAGAGAGGGGCCCCTGGGGGGATCTGCACTCTGCACACCCTCAGAGGCCAGAGAGCCTGGCAGGGACGGGGCCCCCAGGTGAGCCCGGAAGAGAGAGGGGGGGGCCCCTGGGGGGATCTGCACTCTGCTCACCCCCAAAGGCCAGAGAGCCTGGCAGGGACGGGGCCCCCAGGTGAGCCCGGGAGAGAGAGAGAGGGGCCCCTGGGGGGATCTGCACTCTGCACACCCTCAGAGGCCAGAGAGCCTGGCAGGGATGGGGCCCCCAGGTGAGCCCGGGAGAGAGAGAGAGGGGCCCCTGGGGGGATCTGCACTCTGCACACCCTCAGAGGCCAGAGAGGCTGGCAGGGACGGGGCCCCCAGGTGAGCCCAGGAGAGAGAGGGGCCCCTGGGGGGATCTGCACTCTGCACGCCCTCAGAGGCCGGAGAGGCTGGCAGGGAGGGGGCCCCCAGGTGAGCCCGGGAGAGAGAGAGAGGGGCCCCTTGGGGGATCTGCACTCTGCACACCCTCAGAGGCCAGAGAGGCTGGCAGGGACGGGGCCCCCAGGTGAGCCCAGGAGAGAGAGCGGCCCCTGGGGGATTTGCACTCTGCAAAAAATGCATAATTTCTTTAAATATAAAGACAGAAATAAATGAAGCTCTAAATTCATCGGATGACGACCTGTGCCACAAACTGGGAAGCAGGCAGAGGGGCTTCTCGGTGGTGGCGCCTGCCCTGTGGAACGCCCTCCCCGCCTCCTTTCACAATGACTCACCCAGATTGGCGCCTGCCTCGCCTGCCTCGCCCGCCCCTAACCCGATCCCTAACCCTGGCCAGTGCAATAAAATTCACTGGATCCCAGTCAAGGCTTGGCTAAGGTCAGTTGCTACTCTTTGGAACAGGGAGCAGAGCTTACACAATACAGAAATTAAACCAACAGACTACGGAAGATGTCTTAAATGAATTTCTCAGTTTATTGATATACAAAGCTTAGGAGAACGAAATGATGTGAAGTGAGCTTATGAATGATAGCGCATAAATGTGGGAAATGGCGCATAGAAAATTGAATACATAGAACTGCCATAACCAAACAGTATTGTTGAATATCAGAATTGATATGGTTAATAGGTAGTCATGACAAAGCAAACAGACTCAAAAACCTAACTCCTCTCCCTCTAAACTATCTTGTTGTGAGATAAATATAAGTTTCCAAAACACAAAATTATTAAAAGATAATAGTTTACAAACTAAGGGCAGTAGACCAGGACTCATTGCAGTCCTTGGCAAAGCAAGGGAGCAAATCATTTCCTCCCATCTTAGTGTTCATGTCAACAGGACTTCCTAAAATCCAGGCTAAGAAGGAACACAATCTCTTTCAGAGATGGAGAATAAACAGCATGGGTGAGTAGCTGTGTTTCCTTTAGGCACTTCTGGACATCAGGAACATGGACTATTTTAAGAATCAGATGTCCCCTGAATTCCTTGTTGTCAGGTGCTCCTTTGTGTTCAGCTCAGGCCTCAGCACAATAATGTAGCACTTGGGAAGGAAGATGCAGCCCAGAAGCCCAGCGCTGGAGGCCAACATAGAGAAGATCTGCACGGCCACCATGTACTTGCCCTTGGTGCTCAGGTAGGTGGGCACAAAAGACACCCAAACACTGCAGAAGACCAGCATGCTGAAGGTGATCAGCTTGGCTTCGTTGAAGGAGCCAGGCAGCTTCCTGGCTAGGAAAGCCACCGTGAAGCAGGTGGCAGCCAAGAAGCCCAGGTAGCCGAGGGCAACGTAGAACATGGCCACAGACCCTTCGTTGCATTGCAGGATGATCTCTTCCACCTGGGAGCGCATGTCGGGCTCTGGGAATGGGGGAGAAGAGCCCAGCCAGATGGTGCAGAGGAGAACTTGCCCCCCAGAACAGGAGATGACAATGGAGTTGGCCAGACTCTGGCCCAGCCATCTCCTCACTCTGTTCCCGGGCTTTGTGGCCAGGAAGGCCAGCACCACCGTGATGGTCTTTGCCAAGACAGAAGAAACAGCAACTGAGAAGATGATGCTGAAAGCCGTTTGTCGGAGAAGGCAGGTCTCTTTCCTTGGGCGCCCGATGAAGAGGAAGGAGGACCAAAAGGAAAGCAGGAGGGAGACGAGGAGGATGCAACAAAGAGGAAGGTGCAACAAAGAGGAACAGTTAGGAGTATTTGTGGGTATGTGATGCACTCATGGAATGAATTCAAACGGATCTCTGGAATGCAGCCTTTGAATCCCTCTTCAGGGTCCTTTCTGTCGGGAAATCAAGCCCATATCAGGAGAAACTGGCAACTCTCCAAGGCACCCGGCATGATTCCCTGTTGACCTCCCTGGCTGCATTCCCCAGCAGGCGCAGGCAAGGTCTCGATCGGCGATTCTTCTCAAACGTGAGAAGAACACCCCCCCTCTTTCCTGCCCCCTGGCAGGGGAAAGAGATAGACAGAAACGTATTTACATGCCTTTATTTCTGTCTTTGCAGCGTTACAAAAAACATGACTGCTGTCTTCAAACTATAGCTGTGTAGAGACAAAACACTTCCTGTACTTCCAGGACAGGAATAAACGGAAGAGCTCATATTACACTCTGAGCTAATTCCGGTGCTTCGCACTGTGAGTTGACTGTCCCTCTGTTTCCCACGGACAGTCCCAACATTCCCATCATGTTTACTTTTCAAGCTAGCACTTTGCAGCTGCATTGCATCCATATCGTAACAGTTTCTACCCCCCACTGACCATTGGGGTGACCAGAATATCTTTTTCTTCGTAATTCGTTCAGGACAACTGAGGTTTGCGCCACAGAACTCTGTTTCCTCTTCTCCGTTTACCTGCTTCCCTGCTTAATAAATCTTCAAAGAAAATGGCAATGGAGTCTGAAATGTGATTTCCCAAATTTCAGGATTCTGATAATCTCTCAACCACTAATTAAGATAAATTTAATACGAGTCTCCCAAGATGGCGTCGTTAGAAGAAGCATTGATTTGAGCTCCGTGTTAGTTGTGCGGTTTTTATTAGTTTATATTAGTTTTTACTAGTTTTATCAGCTTTTTTATTACCTTCATCAGCATTTTTATTATTTTTACAAAAAAAGGATCTCTGCAGCTGCTGGGAAACACTTCACTGGCAGGCAGGCTGAGTTAAGCCAAAGACATATTAAGAAAAACTGCTCGGAAAGCCCTATGGGAACTCCCGTTCGTGTGTCGCCGCTCTCTACTCTAATTGTTTTAAGTGATAAGGAAGATTAACAGCTGAAGGAAACCTGCTGTGAACTTCTACTGCAGCCGAGTTCGGAATCCAGACCAAGCTCGAAGCTGCATGACGAGAAACTCCCCTGTTCAAGGTGAGGCCTTTGTGAGTTTCCCTTTCATCTGAGAGTTTCCCTTTCATCTGAGACCGAACTGCGGTGGGCCCTGCGAGAAGCTTTGAAGAAGAATCTTATATTAGTCTTAGTCCTGGTGGGAGTAGGACTTCAAAGGAATGGTCTGTGTTGCTTACTGGTAGTCTCCTTGTAGATCTAAATAGACCTAAATTGCCGGCCTGTGAGGGTGAGGGTGAAGACGCCGACTTTCATATGAACAGGCAGCGAAATATACCCCCATTGCAAGTGCTGGCTGGCTAGAAGGAAATATTTATCACCTGAGTTGACGTTGAAATACTATACTATCCCCCCTCTTCTCGATATCTGAACCATGGGATATGGGAAACGTCTTAGAGATCCCGAGGAGATGGTCCCCGCTCCCTTTCCGAGATCAAAGCAAATAAGGGTCGAACCATGTCACTTTAAAGAAGGGAGTAATCTACTGGATTGTTCCTACATGGTAGAAACGCAGAACCGTTTCAACCCACTGATTGACTGCGCGTCAGCACTTAAAGACGAAGAGCGAATAATTCCACAAACAACAAGCGATGCGGCCAACAGTAAGAGTGTAGTCTCTCCTCAGAAGGAGGAACTGGTCCTTGGCACGGCCAATCATATGACATTTGAACAGTCCCATTTAATAATCAAAACCTTGCACTGTATATTCAAAAGACTAGATGATCTTTCGTCCCAGCTGCACAGCCTCCAACAAAAGCTAGTTACTACTTCCCCAGCGTCAGCCGGTGTTAAGTCCCTTGAAGAGAGGAAGGGGACGAGGAGTTTGTCCTTAAATAACAAGCGTACTGACAAATTTAAATACAACCTTAACCTTCAATTAGGTCATCAATCCTTGATCTTAACACCAAGGAAAGTGAGCCTAACTATACAAAATGGGGACCCAAGATGGAGAACTCTGGGGGGTGCCAAGGATCTCTTAAAGGTGCTTTTAAATATGGAGGCAACACAAATTGACCTCTGTGCAGTCCTCCCCCTTGTCCATCATCATAAATCTCAGAGAGTCCTGCTTGCGTTCCAATCCACAAAAATTCCCACTATCATACTACGCAAGAAAGCATTTTTGTTTCGCTGTGGGATAGTACCAACGAGAGCTTTTATAGACTCTACGCCTAAACCCCTACTGTTGGAGGCAATAACCAAAGAGGGCTCAAAATCTGCTAAACCCGATCCACCAGTGGTCACCGGAGGGGGTGTTCTACTCCAGGAGAAGAGCTATGTAGCCTCCTCTCCCCTAGCAAAGGACAATGACCATCCGGAAAGTGGCCTGACACCACCAGAAGAGATCGAACTCATTGCCTCCTTTGCAGATTTACCAGTGGTGGAACAAAAAGAAATTATTAAAAGACTGGAATCGCTTAAAACCCAACTTATTTCTTTATTTTAAACAATAATCAAAAATTATATAATGCTTTGTATCTTCCCTTTACACGTTCCCTCTCACTTATTTCTTCCCACCCCTTTTTATTTTCTGCCTTTCTTTTCAAAGTCTTCCCTTAATACCTTCCCCCCTCCCTTAAATCCCTCCTTTATAGGCTTATCACCTAAGAAAACAGTTCAACAATATAATACAGAATTATACATAAAAAGTAAATAGAACATTGCAGGACCATCAGCAAGCTGGGGGGGGGGGGAGGAAACTCAGTTTCCTTCTCATTGTAGTTTCTTTGACCCCCAGAAGGTCTCGCTGTCTCTTTTCTCAGTTCTTTCTTTAGCTGTCCCTTCTGGCTCGCTTGCTTTCCTCCTTTCCTTCCTCCTCCTTTGGGCGTGGGCAGCGTGGCGCTGTCGTTCTCTCGCACTTCTCGCAGACGCTGTCGTTCTCTCGCACTTCTCCTTCGCCGTCCACCCTTTGCCCGCTGTCTTCTCTGTTCCGCTCCATAATCTCAAAAGGTGACAGGCTCTAGGACTGGGGCTGGCCGTGTGGGACGCCGGCGTAAGATTAAGACCTGTGCAAGGACAACAAAAAGGAAATGTCCCTTAGGGACTCGTGCGCCTCCAGGTGCTACTTCCCCAGCCACCACTGGCGGAGGAAGGTGGGGTGCGGGGGGGGGTATTGGCCCAAGTGTCATCCCTTGGGGGGAGGGCTGACAAAATCCCCCCGGGCGTAGGGCCACGAGAGTTTGGGTTTCTCGCCCCGCTTTCCTCCGCGTTCTGATCTTTCCTCTCCAGTTCAGCCCACAAGGATTAAGACCTGTGCAAGGACAACAAAAAGGAAATGTCCCTTAGGGACTCGCGCGCCTCCAGGTGCTACTTCCCCAGCCACCACTGGCGGAGGAAGGTGGGGTGCGGGTGGGGTATTGCCCCGAGTGTCATCCCTTGGGGGGGGCTGACAAAATCCCCCCGGGCGGATCGGTGCAAGTCTCCCAACTCCTCCTCACCTTGGTTCGGGGTGGACACAGCTGCGATGCTGCCGCATCCAGCGCCTGAGCCGCGTGCAGAGTGGCCTCCGTTCTGCCTGCGCCCCGCTGCTGGCTCTTGTACTGGGTTGCCCCGGTGGCACTGGTGGTGCTGGCGGCGGCGCTCTTCTGAAGATCTTGCGAATCCGGGAGATGATGGAAGCCAGGCAACTGGGGGTCTTCGGGGGCCTCTCTTCCTCGCAGTCCTGTGAGAAAAGTAAACAATTCACCTCCAGATTCTGGGAAAATGCCACAATCTTTAATCAATCAATCAATCAATTGGTTGATTAATTAAAACCTGAAGCTCTCAGGGCGGCTTACAGGATAAAAATACAAAATAAAAACACAACATATGTATTAAAAACAAAAACGAAGTCATAAGCCAACCTCCCAATCCACAAGCATGTTGAAAAGGCCATGCATTGTTCAATTAGCCAAAGGCTGGTTCTAGAGCAGAACTTTCCATGTTGGTGACACACTTTGGAGACATGCCTCATTTCGCAACATAGGGATTCAGTTCAACTAGCCCTTTTCCAGCCCTGGGAGGAGCATGAAGGTTCTGCGACACACAGTTTGGAAAGCTCTGTTCTAGAGAAACGTCTTTGCTTGGTACCTAAAGATACATAATGAAGGTGCCAGATGAGCCTCCCTTGAGAGAGCATTCCCCAAGTGGGAGCCACCACAGAAAAGGCCCCTTCTTGTGTTGCTGCCCTCTAGACCGTTTGTGAAGGTGCCACACGAAGAAGGGCCTGTGTGGTGGCAGGCTGTCATAATCCCTCCTTTTCTGTTTGGGGGCGAGGCGTTATATGAAAGGGTTGTAGTCAGTAGGGAACACTCCTCTCCCAAGTTCTCATGTGGCCGGCCTTGGAGAGATCTGAACGAGACACAAAACCAAGAACAAGCGGATGGGGGGGGAAGGTATAGGAGGCAGGAAAACCCCAGAGAGAACCGGCTTTGCAAAGTGCCAACATGGTTTTATTATCGCCAAACCCACTTTGCAATTACTAACTTCATTTGGCAGGAGCCACCTGGAAACGCATTCAAAAGAGTTATCTTACAAAACAAATACCAAACGAAAAGCAACCCAGGAGAATTATCTCCACCCCCATCGTTCTGCCCGGACACTGAGATCCAGCGCTGAGGGCCTTCTGGCGGTTCCCCACTGCGATAAGCCAAGTTACAGGGAACCAGGCAGAGGGCCTTCTCGGTAGTGGCACCCGCCCAGTGGAATGCCCTCCCGCCAGATGTCAAAGAAATAAACAACTATCTGACTTTTAGAAGACATCTGAAGACAGCCATGTTCAGGGAAGCTTTTCATATGTCATGAATGAATGTTTCGTCTGACCTCAATTACGCTTGCCTCCAGGTGTTCTCCAGGTGGGGGGCACGCCAAATCAAGGTCCTCCCTGTCCTCTTTGTCCTCCCCGTCCTCCTCTGGGGGGCTCCCTGATTCTTCTTGTGGCTCTTCCTCTTCAGAGGCTGACTGCTGCTAGAGACAGGACCCCAGAGGTGGTGGTGGGGAGAGGGGAGAAAGAGAGCAGCCCAAAATGAGAGAGGAACCCACATTGAGTCGCTAGCCAGGGAAGCCCTACAGCCCTGGCGCCATGGGGGGGGGGCTGGTCCATCAGGACGAGTGGGGCAGCAAGCATACCCTTAGCAGCCCCCTGCCTGCCTGCCTGCCCCCTTGCTCACGACCAGTCCAGAAGGTGGCCTGACCAGCCGGCCGGCCGGCTTCCTCCTCCTCCTCCTCCCCGGCCTCAGGGTTGCCCAGCTCAGCAGGGCTTCCCTCCTGCTCTGTCGGCTACGTACCTCATTGAGGGAGTCCCAAAGGGAATCCAGGGAGGACAGGGAGGAAACACTGGAAAATGGTGACATACTTGGAACCTGCAAGGAAAGATGCAAAAAACGAGCAATTAAAAAACCAAACCAAACATTAAAACTCAAGGCACCCCTAACTGAAACAACAGTTTCATCCTGCGGTTGATATGCCCCCCTCCCCTTCTGCCTATCACCGCTTAGGCCACGGCCACCTACCCAGTCGGGACTGAGGAGATCCAGCCGTCTTGCGGTCTCCTCCTCGCCTTTTCCTTCATCCTCCTTTTCATGGGAAATGTCCTCCTCGATGGCTGACTGCTGGCAGAGACCCAGTGGTGGTGGCAGGGAGAAAGGAGAAAGAGAGCAGCCCAAAATGAGACAGGAACCCACACTAAGTCGCTAGCCAGGGAAGCCCTACAGCTCTGGCGCCATGGGGGGCTGGTCCATCAGGACAAGTGGGGCAGCAAGCATACCCTTAGCAGCCCCCTGCCTGCCTGCCTGCCCCCTTGCTCACGACCAGTTCAGAAGGTGGCCTGACCGGCCGGCCGGCTTCCTCCTCCTCCTCCCCGGCCTCAGGGTTGCCCAGCTCAGCAGGGCTTCCCTCCTGCTCTGTCTGCTACGTACCTCATTGAGGGAGTCCCAAAGGGAATCCAGGGAGGACAGGGAGGAAACACTGGAAAAGGGTGACATACTTGGAACCTGCAAGGAAAGATGCAAAAAACGAGCAATTAAAAAACCAAACCAAACATTAAAACTCAAGGCACCCCTAACTGAAATAACAGTTTCATCCTGCGGTTGATATGCCCCCCTCCCCTTCTGCCTATCACCGCTTAGGCCACGGCCACCTACCCAGTCTGGACTGAGGAGATCCAGCCGTCTTGCGGACTCCTCCTCGCCTTTTCCTTCATTGTCCTTTTCATGGAAAATGTCCTCCTCGATGGCTGACTGCTGGCAGAGACCCAGTGGTGGTGGCAGGGAGAAAGGAGAAAGAGAGCAGCCCAAAATGTTTATTGCTTTTAAACATTACAAAGAAGAAGAAAAAGAAGAGAAGAAAAAAAAACCAATACAATACAATACAATATATAAACAATACACAACACAACACTAACACAATAAACTAAACATAACCAAACAAAAACATTTTAAAACACACTTCTTACCATACCAATATCTTAACTTTCATTCCCTTGTTTCATCGACCTCCTCACACCTCCCTTTTTGTATTCCACTTCTGTTAATTATGTCAGCAAATCCTTTCCATCTTCCTCTATTTCTGTCATATAATTGTCTTAACATATTTTAACCTTATTTTCCCTTTAATACTCTAATAATCTATCTATACTTAATTCCTTATAACATTTCTACTAAAGCCGTATAACTTCATTCCAACATTTTTCAAACACTCATTAATTTTACATTATTTCTATAAATAGTCTTTAAACTTTTTCCTATCTTCTTCCACCGTCTCTTCTCCCTGGTCTCGGATTCTGCCAGTCCATTCCGCCAATTCCATATAGTCCACCAACCTGGTGATCTTCTGTCCGATGCTCTTAACTCTTTTCCAAGTCCCTTCTGCGGGTCTTCTTCGTACTTATACAAGAACTTTACTTTGTCTTCTACTGATCTTATTTTTGTTTTCCTTCCTTTGAGGCTGAAGAGTAGGTCTTGGGGAAACTCCCACCTAAAGATAATTTTATTCCATCTCGACAGGGTAACCAAATCTCCATAGTTAAACCTCAGATCCAAAAGGTATTTCAGGACGTCTTTCAAAATTTCCACTCTTGACTGTTGTTCTTCTAAGTTCTTCTGGTAAAGTCTGAAAACCCTCACAATTTTAGTCTCTTCTTGGCCCAAGTCCAGGTCCCAAAAATCAGCAGATTCCTGTGTAAGAAAGTCCATCAAAACTTCCCTCTCCAGTTCAGGCAGGGCTCTGATCCTCAAAGTCTGTTTTCCTTTAGATTCAATCATAACAGGCATCAACTTATGATCATCAAATTGCATGTATGAGGCTGGGACTCTTTCTCTCTCCAATTGTGTTACTTTAGGTTCAACGGCAACAGCTTTCTCCCTAGCCTTCTCCGCAGTTTGCCAAGTCAAAGTAGATTCCTGTGTCAATTTCTGGATAGTTTCTGTATTGGTATTCACCTTTTGTCCCAAAAAATCCACCTTCTTGTGAAGCTGTTCCAATGAATCCTTTATCTTACATAATACAGCCACTAAGGCCTCTTCTGTCGACATTCTTAACCGATTCAAGGTCATTCCCAAAGTCTCACAGCCTTATCTTGCAGCTGGAAATTCCCCCAGCTCAGCTCTTGTCATAGTTTCAAAGGCTTCCTCTAGAGGGAAACAGTTTCTATTTGTATCAATCCTTTTAAGCACAGTTCAAACAATAAAGTTAGTTTCAATTTTCAGTTACTTTTACTCCTTTTTAAGAGCAGACGGAGAGAATAGAAACAATGTATCTCTCTTATTTAGCTAGCTGTCAGCGAATGTTCTATTCACTGTCAACGACCAATCCAAAAACGTCAGTCTTACTAGCAGCCCATTTCCAGGTTCGGAGCGGTGGTATTTTGACTTTCTTCACTCTCTCCTGCAGGCACACACAATCCAAAACTTCCCCCCTCTTCTCCTGCTTCCAAGGGGGGGTTGATGTTTTCTACCGATGGAAATTTAGTCCTGTACAATAGGCTTTCCAAGGCTTTAGCTTACAGTCTCTTTGCTGTGATCTATTTACAAAAGGGGAAGGCGGACTTCCTGTTTTGAACCTCCCCGTTTCGGTGTCAAATTAAGACGTTTAAAAATCCAATTCTCCGCTCTACTCACGGGTAGTTGCTTTAACATCAAATTGTCCACAGGAAAACGTCAGCGCTCTCCGGCAACAGCTATGCGGCTTTGCTCCGTGGAAGAAGCAGTCAATTCGAAGCACCGTGACACTCACCCCACGTTGCTCTGGAACCCCGAAACCGGGTTTCCCCACGAGTGGGGGAGGTGCAAAAGGTGCCAGCCGAATCCCAGGTTCACAGGCTTCACCCGCCGGTGATTTTTAGTGGGTCTCCGCCTTCGCCATGGCGGCCAGACCCAGATTTCCACGAGGCAAATGCCTCCCGATCAGAGGAATTCAGCCATTGCCGGAGGCGCCAACCCGGAAGTCCGAGAGCAGCCCAAAATGAGACAGGAACCCAGAAGGCAAACTCTCCTGCCCACATTGAGTAGCTAGCCAGGGAAGACCTACAGCCCTGGTGCCATGGGGGGCTGGTCCATCAGGACGAGTGGGGCAGCAAGCACAGCACATTAACTCTCAAGGCACCCATAATTGAAACAACAGAACAGCGGCATAGCCAGCCGCTCGGGTGCCCAGTTCAACGCGGGGGTCCTGCAGGTGGGAGGCGCTACCTGGAGCCTATCTCCTGCCTCCCCCTCAGCTGTAGGGCGGCTGAGGGAGAGGCAGAGGGCAGACGCAAGCCCCACGCTGGTGTTTCAGGCAGCGCCTAGCCTGCAGGGGCCCACGCCACCATGTCACTCCCAAGAGAGACGCGTGGATCAGGCACTCTGCAGCCCCCCCCCCCCGGTAAGTGCCAGCCCCCACGGTGTGGCGCCCAGTGCCAGCCATGTTTTTTGACTCAACTAAAAGGTTTGGTGAGCCCAATTTTTATTTTTATTTTAAACTTGGCTTTTTGTCCTTTTGCCACCCCCCTCAGTGATGACACCTGGGGTGGCCCCCAATCCCCCACCCTCCTTTCTCTGCAACTGCAACAGAATAAAAGGACTCCAAACTCCCTTAGCAGTTTCCTGCTGGTCCCCTCACCATTTTCCCAGGCGTCAATCTTCTCTCTTTGTAGTTGCAGATAAGGCACCCAAAGGCTGCTGATCAAGGCAGGGGTTGGCTTCAACTGCCAAGTGAGGTTGGGATTCTGAGCCGATGTCACAGCCAGGTTCCGATCAGTCCATTTCCTCCAAGGGGGGTGACCCTGTTTCCCCTGAGGGTGACCGCTGAACACACCACCCAAGAGAAAAAGAAGGAGAAAAGGAGAGAAATCTTTTAATTCTGTAGCAAGAAAGAATGAGTGCCAGGAGTTTTCTTTTCCCTGCACTCCTCCATTGCAACACCTATTATTATTATTATTATTATTATTATTATTATTATTCTAGATTTAATGAACACTCATATCAGAGTACCTTGTAAATTGATAGCCATAGTCTTTATATACTAACATTTTATGTTCTTCCACATCCATTTAATGCTCCTAAACCCTTCTTTTAGATTCTGTTAGCTTCTTTTAGACTTTTATATATACTTTGTGATTAATACTTTTTAGCTGTCCAAAACGTTTTACAGACTGTAAATGATTGTACCTCACCCTACTGATGCTGGTCTACTAAGGTAATAAAGATCTGATTGATTGAAATGAAATATCCTAGTAATGCAGTGATCGCACACTAATGTAATGTATTCCTCTCCCCCCAAATTCATACTTCATTACTCATTAATATTAGTAATAATAATGAAATAAGTCCGGCCAGAGGCTCCTCCCAGCTTTGCCTTGACCCTCCCAGTGGGCGTGACCACTCCCCACTAAGCCCCGCCCACCTCTTGCCTTCCCCAGCTCCACTCTCCCCGCCTCCTTTCACAATGGCTCGCCCGGATTGGCGTAGGCGGCCTGCCACTCTCGCGAGCACAGGAGCCTCCCCTCCCCTCCCTTCCCGCTTGCCTCGCCCGCCCCGCCCTTCGCCCTTGCCCCGCGCTGATTGGCCAAGACGGGGGGCCTGTAAGGGGCGTGGCCTGGCGGAGGGAGGCGGAGCGAGGGCGCCAGAAGCAGCTGGAGGAAGGAGGCAGCTGAAGGGGGGGGCTGAGTCCTCAGCGTGGTCGGCAGCGGGAGGCGCATGGGGGAAATGGGGGGGGGGAGTAACAGAGTTGGACCCCCCTTTTAAAGACAAACAGAACCCCTCCAGCACCAGAATTCAAAAGCATCCATTCTTCTGGATGGTCCAGCTCTCACTTCCATCCATCACTCCTGGGAAAACCATGGCTTTAACTATATGGACCCTTGTTGGCAAGGTGATGTCTCTGCTTTTTAAGATGCTGTCCAGGTTTGTCATTGCTTTTCTCCCAAGAAGCAGGCGTCTCTAAATTTCGTGGCTGTTGTCACCATCTGCAGTGATCATGGAGCCCAAGCAAGTGAAATCTCTCCCTGCCTCCATTTCTTCCCCTTCTATTTGCCAGGAGGTGAGGGGACCAGTGGCCAGGATCTTCGTTTTTTGGATGTTGAGCTTCAGACCAATAGCTTAGGGGACTTAAAGTCTGTGGCTCTGAGCCCTCCCCATTTTAACGGCCCCTTCCAGCTGAGGGGAGGGGGCGGCTTGCTTCCTGGCCTCCCCTCCCCTCTGGGTTGAAATTGGGGCTGATGCCCTTGCTGATCCATGGGGGGGGGGCTTATAAATGTGACTCTCCCCCCATTCTGAAATCAGGGAGGTTGTAACCGGAGAAAAGAACAGAGGACTGACTTCGCCGGTGGCACCCTGAATTTTGATCCTGTGTTTTGTTCGCCGACTCTTTGTTGTTGTTTTTTAAAGATATTTATTGGAGTTTCAAAAAGGTTACAAAATAAGGAAAAAAGAGAAAAAAGAGAAAAAATACAAAGTACAAACAATTAAAAACAAATCAATCTTTTCATGTCTTGTCTTTCATTTGCTTGTTTCCTTGACCTCCTCACACCTCCCTTTTTTGTATTCCAATTCAGTTAGTTAATCCAGCAAATCCTTTCCTTCCTTATCTTTATCTTAATCCTTTACCTTAATGTATTATAGCTTTGTATTCTCACCTAGTAACAATCCATTTTTACATATTCCTTTATAACATTACTGCTAAAAGCACTTAACTTCATTCCGACATCATTCTAACATTCATTAATTTGGCAGTATTTATGTAAGTAGTCTTTAAATTTCTTCCAATCTTCTTCCCCCGACTCTTCTCCCTGGTCTCGGATTCTTTCGCCGACTCTTTGCACGTGTTGCAGACCTGCACGTCTGTAGCTCAACCCCGTGCAGCGCAGCGTACAGCGATCCCCTTCGTTTCCTCCTTTCCCCCCTTCATCAAGGGCTTGACCAATCCCCAAGCGCCCTTCCTGACAGAGCCCTCTTTCCTTTGCCAATCCGAAGCGCGGGATCAGGAGAGGTTGCGAAACATCACCCTCTAGCGACGCCTGCGCTGGTACTGCAGCTGCCCAAGCAGGGAAGGGCGAAGAAGCCATGGACACCCACGGGCTGCATTGGAGCGACCCTCCATTGAGGAGGAATCTGGAGAAAGAAATCAGCAGAAATCCTTCCCGGGACGGGTTGGCATCCTGCCCAGGCTGCTTCTTCAGGGGGAAGGTGGCCATCCGAGGAGGGGCTTGGGGCTGAGCCTGGCATTGCCCTCATCTCTGAAGCTTATGCTCACGTCCCCACCTGCCCTATGGCAGAAGGGTCAAGCCCTCCAGCCGGACCCCAACCCATCCCGGAAACCATGTCCTCCCGGTCTCCGTGTATTGGAAAGAGAAAGGTCTGGAGGGTCAGAGATGCCTGACATTTGGGATGGACACGGTATCAGTTTTCACCCCAGGACCACACCTGTTCTCTGACATGTTCACGACATGTGTGTGATGCTTCCCACAAGGTGTGGGGGGTAACCTGGAGAAACTTGTTAAAAGGAGGAGCCCCCCTTGTTCGGGGCTTCTCTCTGCATCTTCGATGCTGTATTCGCGAGTCATTGTTATCGGAAAGTTTTTCCTGATGTTGGTTTGGAATCTCCTTTCTTGTAACTTTACAATCATGTTCTGACTTTATATACATACAGTGGTACCTCGGGTTACAGACGCTTCAGGTTACAGACTCCCCTAACCCAGAAATAGTACCTCGGGTTAAGAACTTGGCTTCAGGATGAGAACAGAAATCACGTGGCAGCGGCGAGGCGGCAGCAGGAGGCCCCATTAGCTAAAATGGTACCTCAGGTTAAGAACAATTTCAGGTTAAGAACAGAATTTGTATCTATAAACCAATAGCAAGAGATTCAGATGACGTTAAAGAATGAGTTTATCAATCAGGTACCAATCAGAACAAAGTGAATGGTCAGAAATAACATCTCAACTGCGAAAAGAAGAATGGTTGGTGTAAACCCGAAACCAAGTTAATAATTGCATTTCAATGGGTCGGCTTTAGGTTTCATTGCAATCAAGGCGATGAGATGATGATGATAATAATAATAATAATAATAATAATAATAATAATAATAATATTGCTTTCCCTGGCCACTCTGGGCGGCTCCCAACAGAACATTAAAAGCACTCTCCAAATCACAGCCACAACATGCATTTCAAGCATTTTGGGAGCTCTAAATTGCAGGGAAAACAACTGGCGGGTGGCCCAGGCCATTTTGGCCTCTGTTGTCCAGGGCGCCGGAGCCGCGGGACGTCGGGAAAAGGGGGAAGCCCTTCTAGGTGCCTCCAAGGGAATGAGGAAAAGGACGAGGTCTCTGGGAGGCTTCCTGGGTTATGGGGGTTTAGGAGTCGAAGAATTGGTTCTTCTGAGTTGATGAGCAGGCCAGGAGGAAGGTTGCGCAGGGCAGCCTGGGAAGGGCGAGGGAAAGGCTGGGAGGAAAAGCCGCCTCTCTTTTTCCATCGCTCTGCCCCTCCATCAAGTTTAAATGGAAGAATCCAAATACGCCTAGAGAAAAAGAAAATGATAGGAAACAGGATCCTTGTTTGGAGAAGAAGGGGCAGCAAAGCATGCTGGGAAGAAGGACATGAGGGAAATGAAATCAAACCTAACAAAGGATAATTTACCAATAAAGCTAATAAGTGAAACCTAACAAAAGACACCTTCAGATTTATTTATTCAGTTATATGTTGGAAAATGGGTAAATTTCAATTATAGGAAGCTGGATCCATGTTTGTGAGAAGAAGGGGCAGCAAAGCATGCTGGGAAGAAGGACCTGAGGGAAATGAAACCTAATAAAGGACAATTTACCAAGAAAGCTAATAAGTGAAACCTAACTAAAGACACTTTCAGATGTATTTATTCAGTTAAACATTGGAAAATGGGTAAATTTCGATTATAGGAAACAGGATCCTTGTTTGGAGAAGAAGGGGCAGCAAAGCATGCTGGGAAGAAGGACCTGAGGGAAATGAAACCTAATAAGGGATAATTTACCAATAAAGCTATTAAGTGAAACCTAACGAAAGACAATTTGGGATTAATTTATTTAGTTACACATTGGAAAATGAGTAAATTTCAATTATAGGACACAGGATCTTTGTTTGTGAGAAGATGGGGCAGCAAAGCATGCTGGGAAGAAGGACCTGAGGGAAATGAAATGAAACCTAATAGAGGTTAATTTATCCATGAAGCTAATAAGCGAAGCCAAACATAAGACTCCTTGAGATTGAATTATTTGGTTATACACTGGAAAAACGAGTAAATTTCAAATTTCTTCATGCTGGGATTCAACCATTGGCCTAATGGAGCTGGCAGTGCATGCTGGGAAGTCTGCCGGCGGAGGCTGGCGGGAGTTGCAGGGCCTTTTGAAGGTGGCCCCTTCCCCTCCGAGGGCCACATGACCCTCCTCGTCCGCCAGGGACACCAGCGCCTGCAGCCCGTCCAGCTGGCCAGAGTCACCCAAGGGCCGGAGAGGCTGGCAGGGACGGGGCCCCCAGGTGAGCCCGGGAGAGAGAGAGAGGGGCCCCTGGGGGGATCTGCACTCTGCACGCCCTCAGAGGCCGGAGAGGCTGGCAGGGACGGGGCCCCAGGTGAGCCCGGGAGAGAGAGAGAGGGACCCCGGGGGGGGGATCCTGCACTCTGCACACCCTCAGAGGCCGGGGAGGCTGGCAGGGACGGGGCCCCCAGGTGAGCCCGGGAGAGAGAGAGGGGGGCCCCGGGGGGGGGATCCTGCACTCTGCACGCCCTCAGAGGCCGGAGAGGCTGGCAGGGACGGGGCCCCTGGTGAGCCCGGGAGAGAGAGAGAGGGGCCCCGGGGGGGGGGGATCCTGCACTCTGCACACCCTCAGAGGCCGGGGAGGCTGGCAGGGACGGGGCCCCCAGGTGAGCCCGGGAGAGAGAGAGAGGGGCCCCTGGGGGGATCTGCACTCTGCACACCCTCAGAGGCCGGGGAGGCTGGCAGGGACGGGGCCCCCAGGTGAGCCCGGGAGAGAGAGAGGGGGGCCCCTGGGGGGATCTGCACTCTGCACGCCCTCAGAGGCCGGAGAGGCTGGCAGGGACGGGGCCCCCAGGTGAGCCCGGGAGAGAGGGAGAGGGGCCTCTGGGGGGATCTGCACTCTGCACACCCTCAGAGGCCGGAGAGGCTGGCAGGGACGGGGCCCCCAGGTGAGCCTGGGAGAGAGAGAGGGGGGCCCCTGGGGGGATCTGCACTCTGCACGCCCTCAGAGGCCGGAGAGGCTGGCAGGGACGGGGCCCCCAGGTGAGCCTGGGAGAGAGAGAGGGGGGCCCCTGGGGGGATCTGCACTCTGCACGCCCTCAGAGGCCGGAGAGGCTGGCAGGGACGGGGCCCCCAGGTGAGCCCGGGAGAGAGGGAGAGGGGCCCCTGGGGGATTTGCACTCTGCACACCCTCAGAGGCTGGAGAGGCTGGCAGGGACGGGGCCCCCAGGTGAGCCCGGGAGAGAGAGAGAGGGGCCCCTGGGGGGATCTGCACTCTGCACGCCCTCAGAGGCCGGAGAGGCTGGCAGGGACGGGGGCCCCCATGTGAGCCCTGGAGAGAGAGTGGCCCCTGGGGAATTTGCACTCTGCACGCCCTCAGAGGCTGGAGAGGCTGGCAGGGACGGGGCCCCCAGGTGAGCCCGGGAGAGAGAGAGAGGGGCCCCTGGGGGGATCTGCACTCTGCACACCCTCAGAGGCCAGAGAGGCTGGCAGGGACGGGGCCCCCAGGTGAGCCATGGAGAGATAGGGGCCCCTGGGGGGATCTGCACTCTGCACACCCTCAGAGGCCGGAGAGGCTGGCAGGGACGGGGCCCCCAGGTCAGTCTGGGAAAGAGAGGGGCCCCTGGGGGGATCTGCACTCTGCACGCCCACAGAGGCCGGAGAGGCTGGCAGGGACGGGGCCCACAGGTGAGCCCGGGAGAGAGAGAGAGGGGCCCCTGGGGGATTTGCACTCTGCACACCCTCAGAGGCCGGAGAGGCTGGCAGGGACGGGGCCCCCAGGTGAGCCCAGGAGAGAGAGAGGGGGGCCCCTGGGGGGATCTGCACTCTGCACACCCTCAGAGGCCGGAGAGGCTGGCAGGGACGGGGCCCCCAGGTGAGTCTGGGAAAGAGAGGGGCCCCTGGGGGGATCTGCACTCTGCACGCCCTCAGAGGCCGGAGAGGCTGGCAGGGACGGGGCCCCCAGGTGAGTCTGGGAAAGAGAGGGGCCCCTGGGGGATCTGCACTCTGCACACCCTCAGAGGCCGGAGAGGCTGGCAGGGACGGGGCCCCCAGGTCAGTCTGGGAAAGAGAGGGGCCCCTGGGGGGATCTGCACTCTGCACGCCCTCAGAGGCCAGAGAGGCTGGCAGGGGCAGGGACCCAAGGTTAGTCTGGGAAAGAGAGGGGCCCCTGGGGGGATCTGCACTCTGCACACCCTCAGAGGCCGGAGAGGCTGGCAGGGACGGGGCCCTCAGGTGAGCCCGGGAGAGAGAGAGAGGGGCCCCTGGGGGGATCTGCACTCTGCACGCCCTCAGAGGCCGGAGAGGCTGGCAGGGACGGGGGCCCCCATGTGAGCCCTGGAGAGAGAGTGGCCCCTGGGGAATTTGCACTCTGCACGCCCTCAGAGGCCGGAGAGGCTGGCAGGGACGGGGCCCCCAGGTGAGCCCGGGAGAGAGAGGGGCCCCTGGGGGGATCTGCACTCTGCACACCCTCAGAGGCTGGAGAGGCTGGCAGGGACGGGGCCCCCAGGTGAGCCCGGGAGAGAGAGAGAGGGGCCCCTGGGGAATTTGCACTCTGCACGCCCTCAGAGGCCGGAGAGGCTGGCAGGGACGGGGCCCCCAGGTGAGCCCGGGAGAGAGAGGGGCCCCTGGGGAATTTGCACTCTGCACGCCCTCAGAGGCCGGAGAGGCTGGCAGGGACGGGGGCCCCAGGTGAGCCCGGGAGAGAGAGGGGCCCCTGGGGAATTTGCACTCTGCACACCCTCAGAGGCCGGAGAGGCTGGCAGGGACGGGGCCCCCAGGTGAGCCCGGGAGAGAGAGGGGCCCCTGGGGAATTTGCACTCTGCACGCCCTCAGAGGCCGGAGAGGCTGGCAGGGACGGGGGCCCCAGGTGAGCCCGGGAGAGAGTGGGGCCCCTGGGGGGATCTGCACTCTGCACACCCTCAGAGGCCGGAGATGCTGGCAGGGACGGGGCCCCCAGGTGAGCCCAGGAGAGAGAGAGGGGGGCCCCTGGGGGGATCTGCACTCTGCACACCCTCAGAGGCTGGAGAGGCTGGCAGGGACGGGGCCCTCAGGTGAGCCCGGGAGAGAGAGAGAGGGGCCCCTGGGGGGATCTGCACTCTGCACACCCTCAGAGGCCGGAGAGGCTGGCAGGGACGGGGCCCCCAGGTGAGCCCGGGAGAGAGAGAGAGGGGCCCCGGGGGGTTGGATCCTGCACTCTGCACACCCTCAGAGGCCGGAGAGGCTTGCAGGGACGGGGCCCCAGGTGAGCCCGGGAGAGAGAGAGAGGGGCCCCTGGGGGATCTGCACTCTGCACACCCTCAGAGGCCGGAGAGGCTGGCAGGGACGGGGCCCCCAGGTGAGCCCGGGAGAGAGAGAGAGGGGCCCCTGGGGGATCTGCACTCTGCACACCCTCAGAGGCCGGAGAGGCTGGCAGGGACGGGGCCCCAGGTGAGCCCGGGAGAGAGAGAGAGGGGCCCCTGGGGGATCTGCACTCTGCACACCCTCAGAGGCCAGAGAGGCTGGCAGGGACGGGGCCCCCAGGTGAGCCCGGGAGAGAGAGAGAGGGGCCCCTGGGGGGATCTGCACTCTGCACGCCCTCAGAGGCCGGAGAGGCTGGCAGGGACGGGGCCCCCAGGTGAGCCCGGGAGAGAGAGGGGCCCCTGGGGGGATCTGCACTCTGCACGCCCTCAGAGGCCGGAGAGGCTGGCAGGGACGGGGCCCCCAGGTGAGCCTGGGAGAGAGAGGGGCCCCTGGGGGGATCTGCACTCTGCACACCCTCAGAGGCCGGAGAGGCTGGCAGGGACGGGGCCCCCAGGTCAGTCTGGGAAAGAGAGGGGCCCCTGGGGGGATCTGCACTCTGCACGCCCTCAGAGGACAGAGAGGCTGGCAAGGACGGGGCCCCCAGGTGAGCCCAGGAGAGAGAGGGGCCCCTGGGGGGATTTGCACTCTGCACACCCTCAGAGCCCGGAGAGGCTGGCAGGGACGGGGCCCCCAGGTGAGTCTGGGAAAGAGAGAGGGGGGCCCCTGGGGGTTGGATCCTGCACTCTGCACGCCCTCAGAGGCCGGAGAGGCTGGCAGGGACGGGGCCCCCAGGTGAGCCCGGGAGAGAGAGAGAGGGGCCCCTGGGGGGATCTGCACTCTGCACACCCTCAGAGGCCAGAGAGGCTGGCAGGGACGGGGCCCCCAGGTGAGCCCGGGAGAGAGAGAGAGGGGCCCCTGGGGGGATCTGCACTCTGCACACCCTCAGAGGCTGGAGAGGCTGGCAGGGACGGGGCCCCCAGGTGAGTCTGGGAAATAGAGGGGCCCCTGGGGGATCTGCACTCTGCACACCCTCAGAGGCCGGAGAGGGTGGCAGGGACGGGGCCCCCAGGTGAGCCCGGGAGAGAGAGAGAGGGGCCCCTGGGGGATCTGCACTCTGCACACCCTCAGAGGCCGGAGAGGCTGGCAGGGACGGGGCCCCCAGGTGAGCCCGGGAGAGAGAGGGGCCCCTGGGGGATTTGCACTCTGCACACCCTCAGAGGCCGGAGAGGCTGGCAGGGACGGGGCCCCCAGGTGAGCCCGGGAGAGAGAGGGGCCCCTGGGGGATTTGCACTCTGCACGCCCTCAGAGGCTTTGTAGTCTAAGCTCAGGGGGCTCTTTGAGCCGGCATCTCTCTGGGGGGTGAGGGGTTTCTTCCCATTGGTCAGCATCCTTCTTAAATTGTGGTGCCCAGAACTGGACACAGGATTCCAGGTGGGGACTGACCAAGGCAGAACAGAGCTCAGTCTTGTAAGCCACTGGGATTAGTAGCAATAAAAGTAATAATAATCACAACAAGAATAGACTTCGTTAACAAATATTTATGCTGCTTAACTGTGTGTGCATTGCAATCACTTTTTCATTGTTGTGCGTAGTAATTTTAAGTGCATTCTTAATTTTACCATCAATGTGCAATACTTTTAAAATGCATAATTTCTTTAAATATAAAGACAGAAATAAATGAAGCTCTAAATTCATCGGATGACGACCTGTGCCACAAACTGGGAAGCAGGCAGAGGGGCTTCTCGGTGGTGGCGCCTGCCCTGTGGAACGCCCTCCCCGCCTCCTTTCACAATGACTCACCCAGATTGGCGCCTGCCTCGCCTGCCTCGCCCGCCCCTAACCCGATCCCTAACCCTGGCCAGTGCAATAAAATTCACTGGATCCCAGTCAAGGCTTGGCTAAGGTCAGTTGCTACTCTTTGGAACAGGGAGCAGAGCTTACACAATACAGAAATTAAACCAACAGACTACGGAAGATGTCTTAAATGAATTTCTCAGTTTATTGATATACAAAGCTTAGGAGAACGAAATGATGTGAAGTGAGCTTATGAATGATAGCGCATAAATGTGGGAAATGGCGCATAGAAAATTGAATACATAGAACTGCCATAACCAAACAGTATTGTTGAATATCAGAATTGATATGGTTAATAGGTAGTCATGACAAAGCAAACAGACTCAAAAACCTAACTCCTCTCCCTCTAAACTATCTTGTTGTGAGATAAATATAAGTTTCCAAAACACAAAATTATTAAAAGATAATAGTTTACAAACTAAGGGCAGTAGACCAGGACTCATTGTAGTCCTTGGCAAAGCAAGGGAGCAAATCATTTCCTCCCATCTTAGTGTTCATGTCAACAGGACTTCCTAAAATCCAGGCTAAGAAGGAACACAATCTCTTTCAGAGATGGAGAATAAACAGCATGGGTGAGTAGCTGTGTTTCCTTTAGGCACTTCTGGACATCAGGAACATGGACTATTTTAAGAATCAGATGTCCCCTGAATTCCTTGTTGTCAGGTGCTCCTTTGTGTTCAGCTCAGGCCTCAGCACAATAATGTAGCACTTGGGAAGGAAGATGCAGCCCAGAAGCCCAGCGCTGGAGGCCAACATAGAGAAGATCTGCACGGCCACCATGTACTTGCCCTTGGTGCTCAGGTAGGTGGGCACAAAAGACACCCAAACACTGCAGAAGACCAGCATGCTGAAGGTGATCAGCTTGGCTTCGTTGAAGGAGCCAGGCAGCTTCCTGGCTAGGAAAGCCACCGTGAAGCAGGTGGCAGCCAAGAAGCCCAGGTAGCCGAGGGCAACGTAGAACATGGCCACAGACCCTTCGTTGCATTGCAGGATGATCTCTTCCACCTGGGAGCGCATGTCGGGCTCTGGGAATGGGGGAGAAGAGCCCAGCCAGATGGTGCAGATGAGAACTTGCCCCCCAGAACAGGAGATGACAATGGAGTTGGCCAGACTCTGGCCCAGCCATCTCCTCAGCCTGTTCCCGGGATGGTCTTTGCCAAGACAGAAGAAACAGCAACTGAGAAGATGATGCTGAAGGCCGTTTGTCGGAGAAGGCAGGTCTCTTTCCTTGGGCGCCCGATGAAGAGGAAGGAGGACCAAAAGGAAAGCAGGAGGGAGACGAGGAGGATGCAACAAAGAGGAAGGTGCAACAAAGAGGAACAGTTAGGAGTATTTGTGGGTATGTGATGCACTCATGGAATGAATTCAAACGGATCTCTGGAATGCAGCCTTTGAATCCCTCTTCAGGGTCCTTTCTGTCGGGAAATCAAGCCCATATCAGGAGAAACTGGCAACTCTCCAAGGCACCCGGCATGATTCCCTGTTGACCTCCCTGGCTGCATTCCCCAGCAGGCGCAGGCAAGGTCTCGATCGGCGATTCTTCTCAAACGTGAGAAGAACACCCCCCCTCTTTCCTGCCCCCTGGCAGGGGAAAGAGATAGACAGAAACGTATTTACATGCCTTTATTTCTGTCTTTGCAGCGTTACAAAAAACATGACTGCTGTCTTCAAACTATAGCTGTGTAGAGACAAAACACTTCCTGTACTTCCAGGACAGGAATAAACGGAAGAGCTCATATTACACTCTGAGCTAATTCCGGTGCTTCGCACTGTGAGTTGACTGTCCCTCTGTTTCCCACGGACAGTCCCAACATTCCCATCATGTTTACTTTTCAAGCTAGCACTTTGCAGCTGCATTGCATCCATATCGTAACAGTTTCTACCCCCCACTGACCATTGGGGTGACCAGAATATCTTTTTCTTCGTAATTCGTTCAGGACAACTGAGGTTTGCGCCACAGAACTCTGTTTCCTCTTCTCCGTTTACCTGCTTCCCTGCTTAATAAATCTTCAAAGAAAATGGCAATGGAGTCTGAAATGTGATTTCCCAAATTTCAGGATTCTGATAATCTCTCAACCACTAATTAAGATAAATTTAATACGAGTCTCCCAAGATGGCGTCGTTAGAAGAAGCATTGATTTGAGCTCCGTGTTAGTTGTGCGGTTTTTATTAGTTTATATTAGTTTTTACTAGTTTTATCAGCTTTTTTATTACCTTCATCAGCATTTTTATTATTTTTACAAAAAAAGGATCTCTGCAGCTGCTGGGAAACACTTCACTGGCAGGCAGGCTGAGTTAAGCCAAAGACATATTAAGAAAAACTGCTCGGAAAGCCCTATGGGAACTCCCGTTCGTGTGTCGCCGCTCTCTACTCTAATTGTTTTAAGTGATAAGGAAGATTAACAGCTGAAGGAAACCTGCTGTGAACTTCTACTGCAGCCGAGTTCGGAATCCAGACCAAGCTCGAAGCTGCATGACGAGAAACTCCCCTGTTCAAGGTGAGGCCTTTGTGAGTTTCCCTTTCATCTGAGAGTTTCCCTTTCATCTGAGACCGAACTGCGGTGGGCCCTGCGAGAAGCTTTGAAGAAGAATCTTATATTAGTCTTAGTCCTGGTGGGAGTAGGACTTCAAAGGAATGGTCTGTGTTGCTTACTGGTAGTCTCCTTGTAGATCTAAATAGACCTAAATTGCCGGCCTGTGAGGGTGAGGGTGAAGACGCCGACTTTCATATGAACAGGCAGCGAAATATACCCCCATTGCAAGTGCTGGCTGGCTAGAAGGAAATATTTATCACCTGAGTTGACGTTGAAATACTATACTATCCCCCCTCTTCTCGATATCTGAACCATGGGATATGGGAAACGTCTTAGAGATCCCGAGGAGATGGTCCCCGCTCCCTTTCCGAGATCAAAGCAAATAAGGGTCGAACCATGTCACTTTAAAGAAGGGAGTAATCTACTGGATTGTTCCTACATGGTAGAAACGCAGAACCGTTTCAACCCACTGATTGACTGCGCGTCAGCACTTAAAGACGAAGAGCGAATAATTCCACAAACAACAAGCGATGCGGCCAACAGTAAGAGTGTAGTCTCTCCTCAGAAGGAGGAACTGGTCCTTGGCACGGCCAATCATATGACATTTGAACAGTCCCATTTAATAATCAAAACCTTGCACTGTATATTCAAAAGACTAGATGATCTTTCGTCCCAGCTGCACAGCCTCCAACAAAAGCTAGTTACTACTTCCCCAGCGTCAGCCGGTGTTAAGTCCCTTGAAGAGAGGAAGGGGACGAGGAGTTTGTCCTTAAATAACAAGCGTACTGACAAATTTAAATACAACCTTAACCTTCAATTAGGTCATCAATCCTTGATCTTAACACCAAGGAAAGTGAGCCTAACTATACAAAATGGGGACCCAAGATGGAGAACTCTGGGGGGTGCCAAGGATCTCTTAAAGGTGCTTTTAAATATGGAGGCAACACAAATTGACCTCTGTGCAGTCCTCCCCCTTGTCCATCATCATAAATCTCAGAGAGTCCTGCTTGCGTTCCAATCCACAAAAATTCCCACTATCATACTACGCAAGAAAGCATTTTTGTTTCGCTGTGGGATAGTACCAACGAGAGCTTTTATAGACTCTACGCCTAAACCCCTACTGTTGGAGGCAATAACCAAAGAGGGCTCAAAATCTGCTAAACCCGATCCACCAGTGGTCACCGGAGGGGGTGTTCTACTCCAGGAGAAGAGCTATGTAGCCTCCTCTCCCCTAGCAAAGGACAATGACCATCCGGAAAGTGGCCTGACACCACCAGAAGAGATCGAACTCATTGCCTCCTTTGCAGATTTACCAGTGGTGGAACAAAAAGAAATTATTAAAAGACTGGAATCGCTTAAAACCCAACTTATTTCTTTATTTTAAACAATAATCAAAAATTATATAATGCTTTGTATCTTCCCTTTACACGTTCCCTCTCACTTATTTCTTCCCACCCCTTTTTATTTTCTGCCTTTCTTTTCAAAGTCTTCCCTTAATACCTTCCCCCCTCCCTTAAATCCCTCCTTTATAGGCTTATCACCTAAGAAAACAGTTCAACAATATAATACAGAATTATACATAAAAAGTAAATAGAACATTGCAGGACCATCAGCAAGCTGGGGGGGGGGGAAGGAAACTCAGTTTCCTTCTCATTGTAGTTTCTTTGACCCCCAGAAGGTCTCGCTGTCTCTTTTCTCAGTTCTTTCTTTAGCTGTCCCTTCTGGCTCGCTTGCTTTCCTCCTTTCCTTCCTCCTCCTTTGGGCGTGGGCAGCGTGGCGCTGTCGTTCTCTCGCACTTCTCGCAGACGCTGTCGTTCTCTCGCACTTCTCCTTCGCCGTCCACCCTTTGCCCGCTGTCTTCTCTGTTCCGCTCCATAATCTCAAAAGGTGACAGGCTCTAGGACTGGGGCTGGCCGTGTGGGACGCCGGCGTAAGATTAAGACCTGTGCAAGGACAACAAAAAGGAAATGTCCCTTAGGGACTCGTGCGCCTCCAGGTGCTACTTCCCCAGCCACCACTGGCGGAGGAAGGTGGGGTGCGGGGGGGGTATTGGCCCAAGTGTCATCCCTTGGGGGGAGGGCTGACAAAATCCCCCCGGGCGTAGGGCCACGAGAGTTTGGGTTTCTCGCCCCGCTTTCCTCCGCGTTCTGATCTTTCCTCTCCAGTTCAGCCCACAAGGATTAAGACCTGTGCAAGGACAACAAAAAGGAAATGTCCCTTAGGGACTCACGCGCCTCCAGGTGCTACTTCCCCAGCCACCACTGGCGGAGGAAGGTGGGGTGCGGGTGGGGTATTGCCCCGAGTGTCATCCCTTGGGGGGGGCTGACAAAATCCCCCCGGGCGGATCGGTGCAAGTCTCCCAACTCCTCCTCACCTTGGTTCGGGGTGGACACAGCTGCGATGCTGCCGCATCCAGCGCCTGAGCCGCGTGCAGAGTGGCCTCCGTTCTGCCTGCGCCCCGCTGCTGGCTCTTGTACTGGGTTGCCCCGGTGGCACTGGTTGTGCTGGCGGCGGCGCTCTTCTGAAGATCTTGCGAATCCGGGAGATGATGGAAGCCAGGCAACTGGGGGTCTTCGGGGGCCTCTCTTCCTCGCAGTCCTGTGAGAAAAGTAAACAATTCACCTCCAGATTCTGGGAAAATGCCACAATCTTTAATAAATCAATCAATCAATTGGTTGATTAATTAAAACCTGAAGCTCTCAGGGCGGCTTACAGGATAAAAATACAAAATAAAAACACAACATATGTATTAAAAACAAAAACGAAGTCATAAGCCAACCTCCCAATCCACAAGCATGTTGAAAAGGCCATGCATTGTTCAATTAGCCAAAGGCTGGTTCTAGAGCAGAACTTTCCATGTTGGTGACACACTTTGGAGACATGCCTCATTTCGCAACATAGGGATTCAGTTCAACTAGCCCTTTTCCAGCCCTGGGAGGAGCACAAAGGTTCTGCGACACACAGTTTGGAAAGCTCTGTTCTAGAGAAACGTCTTTGCTTGGTACCTAAAGATACATAATGAAGGTGCCAGATGAGCCTCCCTGGAGAGAGCATTCCCCAAGTGGGAGCCACCACAGAAAAGGCCCCTTCTTGTGTTGCTGCCCTCCAGACCGTTTGTGAAGGTGCCACACGAAGAAGGGCCTGTGTGGTGGCAGGCTGTCATAATCCCTCCTTTTCTGTTTGGGGGTGAGGCGTTATATGAAAGGGTTGTAGTCAGTAGGGAACACTCCTCTCCCAAGTTCTCATGTGGCCGGCCTTGGAGAGATCTGAACGAGACACAAAACCAAGAACAAGCGGATGGGGGGGAAGTAGTGCCAACATGGTTTTATTATCGCCAAACCCACTTTGCAATTACTAACTTCATTTGGCAGGAGCCACCTGGAAACGCATTCAAAAGAGTTATCTTACAAAACAAATACCAAACGAAAAGCAACCCAGGAGAATTATCTCCACCCCCATCGTTCTGCCCGGACACTGAGATCCAGCGCTGAGGGCCTTCTGGCGGTTCCCCACTGCGATAAGCCAAGTTACAGGGAACCAGGCAGAGGGCCTTCTCGGTAGTGGCACCCGCCCAGTGGAATGCCCTCCCGCCAGATGTCAAAGAAATAAACAACTATCTGACTTTTAGAAGACATCTGAAGACAGCCCTGTTCAGGGAAGCTTTTCATATGTCATGAATGAATGTTTCGTCTGACCTCAATTACGCTTGCCTCCAGGTGTTCTCCAGGTGGGGGGCACGCCAAATCAAGGTCCTCCCTGTCCTCTTTGTCCTCCCCGTCCTCCTCTGGGGGGCTCCCTGATTCTTCTTGTGGCTCTTCCTCCTTGATAGCCACTTCAGAGGCTGACTGCTGCTAGAGACAGGACCCCAGAGGTGGTGGTGGGGAGAGGGGAGAAAGAGAGCAGCCCAAAATGAGAGAGGAACCCACATTGAGTCGCTAGCCAGGGAAGCCCTACAGCCCTGGCGCCATGGGGGGGGGGGCTGGTCCATCAGGACGAGTGGGGCAGCAAGCATACCCTTAGCAGCCCCCTGCCTGCCTGCCTGCCCCCTTGCTCCTGACCAGTCCAGAAGGTGGCCTGACCAGCCGGCCGGCCGGCTTCCTCCTCCTCCTCCTCCCCGGCCTCAGGGTTGC